>NW_027397126.1:4807023-4827354 GCF_003265705.2 Callorhinus ursinus
GTACAGCTTTGGAGGACGAGAGTGAAAATGGCGGCCTCCCAATCTCCGCCCAGGAGGAGCTGAGAACTCGGGGCCCCACTCCTCAGTGCGCCCCCAGAGAAAAGCAGTCACTCCCGTCTCCCCGGTCTCCGGCTGCACTCCATGTTCACCCGACCTGTGACCAAGCATTGCTATCTCTGGCTCCCAACCCCGTGTGGAGTCTCCAAACCCAGCAGATCCCTGCGGTGCGCTCCCGCGCCGCTCCTCCTGGGGGAGGAAGGGGAGTCTCCCCAGCTCTGCCGCTTGTTGGGTCCCTGCTGGAGGAGCAGTGGCCCGACTGGGCCGCCGATCACAGTTTATGGCCACCCCGAGCTGAGAGCCCGCGCCTCGGCTCCGTCTCTGCAGTCGGCTTCCCCGCTCCAACACCTGGGAGCTCTGCCGCACTCAGGGACCCCCGGTCTTTCTGTGACCCCGAGCGTCCTGAGACCACACTGTCCTGCGAGGGTTCCACCCCCCGCTTAGCCACTGGAGCGATGTCCCTCAGCGGAGCCGACTTCTAAAAGTTCCGATTTTGTGCTCCGCGGCTCTATCACTGGCCAGAAGCGGCTGACGGAGGCCCCCTCCCCCGCCGTCTATCCTCCTGAATATCGCCTCGGATTCACTTCTCCGCACGTCCTACCTTCCAGAAAGTGGTCGCTTTTCTGTTCAGAGTGTTGTTACTATTCTTATCTTCGATCTCCTGTTGAGTTTGTAGGTGTTCAGAATGGTTTGATCCCTATTCAGCTGAATTCCTGAGACCAGACGAAATCCAGGTCTCCTACTCCTCCGCCATCTTGCTCCGCCCCCTACAGCATGATTTAATATACGTATACATTGTGAAATGATTCCTATGTTCAAGCTATTTGGCACATCCATCACCTCACAGTTACCTTTTGTGTGTGTGTATGGTAAGAACTCTTAAGATTTACTTTCTTAGCAAATTTCAAGTATGCAGTGGTTTTATTAGGTAGAGTCACTATGCTGTACATTAGAACCCTAGAATTTACTCATCTTATAAATGGAAGTTCGTACCCTTTGACCAGCATCTCCCCATTCTCTCCCCACCCAACTCCTGGCAACCACCATTCTACTTTCTATTACTATGAGTTTGACTTTTTTAGATTCCGCATGTAAGGGAGATCTGTCTTTCTCTGTCTGACTTACTTCACAAAGCAGAATGTCCTCCAGGTTCATGCATGTTGTTGCAAATAGCACAAATTCCTTCTTTTTTTATGGCTGAATAATCTTCCATTGCCTTCAGCCATTTATCTGTCAATGGACTCTTAAGTTGTTTCCATATCTTGGCTATTGCGGAGTAATGATGCAATAAACATGAGAGTGCAGTTACCTCCTCAAGATTTTTATTCCATTTTCTTTGAATACTCACCTAGAAGTGGGTTTATTGAGTCACGTCTGATCTTGAGAAAGAGCCAGCCATGTGAAGATCTGGGGAGAGAGTGTCCCAGATAGAGGAAACAGCAACTGCACAATAAGGTGCTCAACAATTATTTGATAAATGAGGAATTATCTTTAATAACTTTATCATTTTAAACTCTTTTCCTATTATCCATATTTTTCTTTTGCTATTTTTTTCAAGTTTTCTATGAAGAAAATCATCATACTTAGTAGAAAAGGTATTTTATACATTGAGGATATTAACCCTTTGTTGCTGGTATGGCAAATGCTCTCCCATTTTGTTATTTATATCGTGACTCATTTTACTTTTTTCTTACAGAGTTTATATATATTTAATTCTATTAATATTTTAACAGTTTTTGATTTTCATTATATGTTTAGAAATATCCTCTCTACCTAACGATAGAGCTTAAATCAGCACTATTCATTTGTACTTCATCTTTGGTTTAAGATTTTAGATTAAAAGTGTTTGAAGCATCTTGCATTTATTTGACTTAGGAAACCATTTTTAAATTTTTTTCAAAATGGCTAAATAGTAATCACAATGCATTTAATTGAGTAATTGACATTTTCTCCTGTTGATTTTAAATGTTACCTTATCATATACTTAATTACATATTCTTGAGCCTAAATCCACACTCTAATGTGTTCCTTTCAGCTATTCCTCTATAGCAGTACAAAATTGTTTTTCTTTTCAATCTTTATAATGCCATTATTATATGTTAGGACCAGTCTTCCTCATTATTCTTTATCAAAATTATCTTCATTATTATCACCTATTTTTCTAGCTCTATCTTTGAATCAATTTGCCAAGCTATTTTCAAATGGTATTTTGATGGGAAAAATAAAATAAGATGAAATCAGAGAGGGAGACAAGCCATCAGAGACTCTAAACTCTAGGAAACAAACTGAGGGTTGCTGAAGTGGAGGTGAGGGGTGATGGGGTAACTGGGTGATGGGCATTAAAGAGGGCACATGATGTAATTAGCACTGGTGCATTATATATAACTGATGAATTACTGAACTCTACATTTAAAACTAATGATGCACTGTATGTTAACTAATTGAATTTAAATAAAATAAGTAAAAAATTTTTAAAAAAGAAAATTATATATTACACTTATAGGAAATATAAATTTTAACTTTGATTATTCCTAAATACATTTTGTTGTTTAGTATTGTAAGTGTGTTCTCTTACCATACTGAACCTCTAGTTATTTTTAAAAAAATGTACAGTGAATTTGCTTAGGTTTTCTAGGTACATAAAAATGCAGTCTGTAAATAATTATTTCTATCTGTATCTACCATCATTATCATCATCATTAATCCATGTAACACATATATATGTGTATTTATTTATTTACTGGAACCAGAGTGCATGCATTTGAATGTGGCTTCACCACTTACATGCTGTGCTTCACTAGGACTAGTTACTTTACTTCTCTTTATCTTAGTTTCCTGTGAAATTGAAACAGTTGCCTACTTGAAAAGGTAGTTTTGAAGATCGAATGAGTTAGTTTATGCAAAATGCTTAGAACAGTTCCTGGCACATAGTAAACAGTATAAAGGGTTTATTGTTGCTGTTGCCATTCTTAGTATTTTATTTGCTATAACTACCAAAGAAAAGTTCAATAATAGTGGTGCAAGTTAGCATCTTTATTTTGTTCCTTCCTTTAGGGATAATACCCACTAGAGAATTTGATTCCTCTCTTTTTTTTTAAGATTTACTTATTTTTTTGAGAGGGAAACAGAGAAAGAGAGAGAGAGAGTGAGCAAGTTGGGGAAGGGGTAGAGGGAGAGAATCTCAAGCAGACTCCCCGCTGAGCATGAAGCCTGACACAGGGCTCGATCTCATGACCCATGAGATCATGACCTGAACTGAAATCACGAGTCAGTTGCTTAACTGACTGAGCCACCCAGATGCCCTGATTTCTCTAGGAACATTATAGACATTTTGGCATTTTATACTTTAAAAAGTAAGATTTTTCTATATACCACAATACTATTGAGTCAGCTAACAAAAGTAATAGTCATTCCTTAATGTCTTCTAATATCCAATTTATATTTAAATTTACCTGAAGTCTTTTTTGCAGCTGGTTTGTTGAAACATATCTCATCAATTGCATTTAATTGCAATTTAATTTTTATTAATTGAATTTAATTGCATTGCATTTAATTTGTATGTCTCTCAAGACTCCATCTGGATGTCTCTCTCTTTTTTTTTAATGGCATTGGAAAAAATGGCCCACCTACTGGATTTGTCTGATCTTTTACTCATGGTGTCATTTACCGTGTTCCTACATCTCCTGTATGTTCTATAAACTGGTAGTTCAATCTAAAGCTTTGATGAGATTCCAGTTATAAACATTTTGAAGAAGAGAACTCTCCATTGCATCATGTGTCATTTCTGGTCCTCTGGGAATTAGATGTCAAGGAAGAATTAGAAGTGCAAAAGATTTATTGAGGGGAGGACTGTGAAAGATAGAGGGGAGAGAGACATCCCTTATCCTATCTCTGTCACTTACCCTAACCTTCTAGATCTTGTGTTTCTGGTCTGTGAATTAGTAATGAGATTATCTCATAGGATTGCTTCAAAGATCAAATGAGATAATGGATATATTCAATACAAGTTCTCATCTCTAAAGATCAAATTCCATATATTTCCTCTACTTAAAATTATTATTTACCCCTCCCATACATGCATCCCATGCTCCAGATACATTAATAAGACTGCTGCTAATAATTTTATTAGATCATATTTATTTACTATATTTAAGGGACAATTTAAGTGATTTTATGCATTGTTTATCTATTCAACAAATTATTATTGGGCACCTATTTTGGGTCAGAGACTGTTCTAGACATTAGGGATACAATAGACTAAACTCTCTCTCTGCCATCATGTAGCTTATGTTCTATTGAGGAGAGGCAGGTAATAAGCAAAAATAAATAAGCTAAATATATACTGTGTCAGATAGTAATAAATACAATGGAGGAAATAATGCAGAAAGTTGAGGGCCAGGGGGAGCTGAAGGGATGCTGTTTTAAATAAAAAGTCAAGCAAGACCTCACTGAAAAGGTGATATTTGAGAGAAAAAAAAACTAGAAAAGGTGAGAGAAAAGATCATGTGGATATTTGAGGAAAAAGCAATACATAAATAAGTGCAGAGACCTTGAGGAAGGAATGTTCTTGTTTTACTGAAAGAATCATGAGGGGGTGATATTGACTTAGAGGAGAGCAAGGAAGAGGCAGTAGTAGAGGCTAAGGTCACAGAGGTAGCAGGTGCACATCATATAGAAAGTGCTTTTAGTGAGCTGGAAAGACATTGCTGGTTTTGAGTGAAGGAGTGATGTATTTTAAAAAGATCATTCTGGAACCTGTGCGCAGAATAAACTGTAGATAGGTAGGAGTGGTGGCCGATTCATCAATCAGGAGTCTAGTCCAATAATCCAGGTGAGAGATAATGATGGTTTGGGCTAAAATTGTACTGGTAAAATGGTAAGAAGTAGGCCAGTTCTGAGAGTATTTTGTAGGAGAGCCTACAGAATGTGCTGATGAATTGAATTTGGGGTATGATAAAAGGAAATGAGTCAAGTATAATAATGATAATAATAAGAGATAATGCACATTGCACTTACTACATATGTAACACTACTAAAGTTTTTTGTAGGTATTAACTCATTTAGTCTCAGAAAAGGTGAGGAAACAGTTTCTGGCACATATGGGCACTCAGTGTTTACTGACTGGGGCACAGAGAGGATAAGTAACTTGCCCATGGTATGCAGCTTGTAAGTAGTGGACCCAGAACTCAAACACAGACAGTCTGGCTATGGGGTCCATGATTTTAACTATTACACCATGGTTGGATGGTTCCAAAGCTTTTGTTTGGACTAACCAGAAGGATGGAAGACAGGAAATACAAATGTGGGAGTCAATAGTGTACTGAGGCAGAATGAAATCCCATAGAGACTGAGTATACATAGAGAAGATAGAAACTGAGTATACATAGAGAAGATAAGAGGTCTAAGATTGAACAGCAGGAAGCTCCAACATTAACAGTTCTGGAAGATGAGAAAGAATCAACAAGAGACTGTTAAGGAATAGCCAAAGAGGTGGGAGAAATTCCAGGAGAGTGTAGTGTCCTGAAAGTCAAGTGAAGAATATATTTCAAAGATATATGGGTGATCAACTAGGTCAAATGATGCTGGTATATCAAATAAGCTGAGATCTGTGAATTGAACAGTGGATTTAGCAACCTTGAAAAGAGCAGTTTCTATGCAGTGGGAAGTGAGTTCTAAAAGAGAAATGGAGGGCGCGTGGGTGGCTCAGTCGCTGGGTGTCTGCCTCAGCTCAGTTCATGATCCTGGAGTCCCAGGATCGAGTCCCGCATCGGGCTCCCTGCTTGGCGGAGAGTCTGCTTCTCCCTCTCACCCTCCCCTCTCTCATGCTCTCGTTCTCTCTTATTCTTTCTCTCTCAAATAAATAAATAAATAAAATCTTAAAAAAAATAAAAGAGAAATGGAAGATGAGAATAGGAAACAGTGAGTATAGAAAGCTCTTTCCAGGAATCCTTCTGTTATAGATGAGAGAGAAAAGATGCAGTAGTTTCAAGAGGGGATTTTGTTTTTGTTTTTTGTTTTTTCCTTTAAGATAGAAGAAATGATTCTTTGCTGATGGGAATGATACATTAAAAAGGAAAAACCTGATGATGTAGTGGGAGCATTAGGGTAATTTTTAGTCTCAAGTCCTTGGATATATCTGAGGGGCTGGGATCTAATGTACACAAGCACAGAGAGGTTACTTAGAACTGTGGTTCTTGTCAGTAGCCATACTTCTCAAAGGGCCATTTTGGAAATACTATGATGTCATGTTTTACTTTCGAGTGTGGTCATACCTTAACATTTACATATTGAAATACATTTTTAAAACAAATTGCCTTTAAAAAAGTCCCCTTTATTTTACGTTTAATGCATTGTGTTGATTTTTTTTTAGAAATTATGAATATAAGTAGTTTATGAATTTTATTTCAGAATAGTAAGGGGAGCCACTCTAGATCAATTAAATCAACCTCTCTGTGCCTGAGGCAATAGCATAGGTGTTTTTTTAATGGTCCTGGTAGATGCAACCAAGATCCTCTAACTCACAACAAACCTCAGAGACAGATATTATTGTTATGATGATGATGATGATGATGTTTCACATAGGAAATCCAGAGCTCAAAGTGGTTAAGCAGCTTGTCCAAAGTACTGGTAAGTGACAGAGCCTGAGAGTGAGTCCAGGCATTCTGACTCCAGAACCCACTATTATACTCCACGTCACTGATCTTGCTGTTCCCAGAACTTAAAAAGTACTTTTATGCCTCTGTGCCCTTTTGCATGCTCTTTCGTTTTCTTGGATTACCTTACTTTTTTTTCCCCTGTACCTTTCCAGGTGTTTTAGGCTTCACATTTTTAACATTTAGAATTATGTTGATATGTATTATGTTGATATGTATATGTCCATATCAATATATCTCTGTATCTATTTCTCAGGCTCTAGAGTCAAGGATATCTGGGTTTGAATTATGGTTCTGTCACGTCCTAGCTATGTGACTTTGGGAGGTGACTTAGCCTTTCTAAACCTCACTTTGTTCAGCTTTGAAGTAGGGACAACAATAATATTTAGTTTACTCTGGAGTTGAGAAGTTTGGAACCAAAAAGAGATTATAGCCAAGCATGATTCAAGATCACTTGGGAAATAAGAAAAGCCAAGATGAAGTGAATCTTTAGTCCCCCTAAACCATGCTGAGTGACTCCACCACCACCCAAACCCCCATTAATCCCACAGAGGAAAATTAGGAGGAATGTTTACAAGGCTCTAAGGTCAATTCCCATTCACTGGGCTAGAAGTCATGCTATCTAAAATTCTGAGAAAATACCACAGGAGCTAATTAATCCAAGCCAAAGGAATTGAATGAGTTGAGTGCTTAGCCTTCTCTATATTCCCAATGGATGATTATATTTTGACACCATATATTTCCTTTTTTCCCCTCTTACTGGCTCAGTATTTATTTATTATTTATTTATTTATTTAAAACTGATAGTGTAATATCAGTTTTAGGTATAGAATTTAGCAATTCATCACTTACATACAACACCCAGTGCTCATCACAAGTGCTCCCCTTAATGCCCGTCACCCATTTAATCCATTTCTCTACCCACATCCCCTCCAGACACCCTCAGTTTGTTCTCTATAGTTAAGAGTCTATTTTATTGTTCACCTCTCTCTTTTTTTACCCCTATGTTCATTTGTTTTGTTTCTTAAATTCCACAAATGAGTGAAATACTATTTCCCTTTCTTTGTTTTTTCAAGTGGACCAGCAAGTGACTTAAGATGACCAGACCAAACTTAACCTTGATAGAAAGCATATTGGACTGGGTTCCCACACTACATCTGTCACTAACTGTGATCTTAAAGATAGTATTTACCTTTTATGAGTTTCATTTGCCTCTTTTGTAAAATGAAGAGATTTGATTAGATGATCTCTCAATTACCATATTTTATAATTTACAATGGTCTAAAAAGCTAAGTTCTTATGTGATTGAGAAAATCATAACATCTTGGGGTTAAACCAGAACCCCTTCTGTATTTAAAAGCCTTCACAGAAAGGGCAAGCCCTCTCTCAGGTATGCATTTTATTTTCTTCTGCCCCTCACATCAGTCAGAATGCCTCAGAATAATAATACCTGGAAATTGCTTAGTACTTTGCCACTTACAAGACTTCATTTGCTATTTATGGAAACACTGTGATACAGATAGTGTAGGTATAATCATACACATTTTGTGGATGAGCACCGTAAAGCTCAGAGAGGAGTAAGACAGTTGTTCAAAGTAACAGAGTTAAAAAAAAAATAAGAGCCTATACATATATTGCCTATAAATCAAGGTTTTGTAATGATAGGTCTTCCCTGAAGAAACTTCCCTATGTCAGCCTTTGTTTCTTTAGAAATAATGGTAATACTGGATGCTTTGAAAGAATGCTAGAGCCATGATCTGGGATACATGAGAAAAAGGAATGACAGTGTTAGCATAAGCTCAGCAGTCTGAGTTCCCTGTGGCCACTGAGAAAGTAGAAGTGATGCTAAGAGGCACAAGGAAAAGCCCCCTGCCCTAACCCATTTGCTCTTTCCTGTCTGCAGGATGTCAGGAGACCCAAAAGTTCCAGTAGTATTCTACACGGAGATACTCAACACACAATATCTGACTTAGTTACATAAAAAATAGGCCTTCTAGCTCATCCACATCTAGGTACACACCTATTTTGCCTAAAAGGGATAACACAATTTGTAAAATGAATTTAATGTATTTTTGGGTGTTGAGTTTGAGAAGTTCTTTATAGATCTTGGATACCAGACCTTTATCTGTAGTGTCATTTGCAAATATCTTCTCCCATTCTGTGGGTTGCCTCTTTGTTTTGTTGACTGTTTCCTTTGCTGTGCAGAAGCTTTTTATCTTGATGAAGTCCCAAAAGTTCATTTTTGCTTTTGTTTCACTAGCTTTTGGAGAGGTATCTTGAAAGAAGTTGCTGTGGCCGATGTCCAAGAGGTTACTGCCTATGTTCTCCTCTAGGATTTTGATGGGTTCCTGTCTCACATTGAGGTCTTTCATCCACTTTGAGTTTATCTTTGTGAATGGTGTTAGAGAATGGTCGAGTTTCATTCTTCTGCATGTGGCTGTCCAATTTTCCCAACACCATTTATTGAAGAGACTGTCTTTTTTCTATTATATGTTTTTTCCTGCTTTGTCAAAGATTATTTGACCATAGAGTTGAGGGTCCATATCTGGGTTCTCAATTCTCTTCCATTGGTCTATATGTCTGTTTTTGTGCCAGTACCATGCTGTCTTGGTGACCACAGCTTTGTAATATAGCTTGAAATCAGGCAACGTGATGCCCCCAGCTTTGTTTTTCTTTTTCAACATTTCCTTGGCAATTCGGGGTCTTTTCTGATTCCATACAAATTTTAGGATTGTTTGTTCCAGCACTTTGAAAAATGTCATTGGAATTTTGATTGGGATGGCATTGAAGGTATAGATTGCTCTGGGTAGCATAGACATTTTAACAATGTTTATTCTTCCGATCCATGAGCATGGAATATTTTTCCATCTTTTTGTGTCTTCTTCAATTTCTTTCATGAGTGTTCTGTAGTTCCTAGAGTATAGATTCTTTATCTCTTTGGGCAGAAGATATGAAAAGACACTTCTCTGAAGAAGACATACAAATGGCTAACAGACACATGAAAAAATGTTCATCATCATTAGCCATCAGGGAAATTCAACTCAAAACCACATTGAGATACCACCTTACACCAGTTAGAATGGCAAAAATGGGCAGGGCAAGAAACAACAAATGTTGGAGAGGTTGTGGAGAAAGGGGAACCCTCTTACACTGTTGGTGGGAATGCAAGTTGGTACAGCCACTTTGGAAAACAGTGTGGAGGTGCCTCAAAAATTTAAAAATAGAGCTACCCTATGACCCAGCAATTGCACTACTGGCTATTTACCCCAAAGACACAGGTGTAGTGAAAAGAAGGGCCATAGGCACCCCACTGTTCATAGCAGCAATGTCCACAATAGCCAAACTGTGGAAAGAGCCCAGATGCCCTTCAACAGACGAATGGATAAAGAAGATGTGGTCCATATATACAATGGAATATTACTCAGCCATCAGAAAGGATGAATGCCCAACTTTTACATCCACATGGATGGGACTGGAGGAGATGATGCTAAGTGAAACAAATCAAGCAGAGAAAGTCAATTATCATATGGTTTCACTTATTTGTGGAACATGAGGAATAGCATGGAGGACATTAGGAGAAGGAAGGGAGAAATGAAGGGGGTGGAAATCGGAGGGAGAGATGAACCATGAAAGACTATGGACTCTGAGAAACAAACAGGGTTTTGGGGGGGGGGTGATTGGTTAGCCCAGTGATGGGTATTAAGGAGGGCACATACTGCATGGAGCACTGGGTGTTATACTAAAACAATGGATCGTGGATCACCACATCAAAAACTAATGATGTATTGTAGGTTGACTAACATAACGTAATAAAATTTAAAAAAATGAATTTAATGTAGAAATTTCATTGTTTGCTGAACTACCATACTGAGAAAATATTTTATAGTTTTGATGACTGGGCAGTAGTTAATTGGGAAACACAAAGTGATCAGAGAAGCCATTCAACATGTATCTAGGTTTAGCAGCACCTACCCCTTTATGCCATATCTGTGTTTTGTGGGGACCAAGAACTCAAGAAAGCTCAAGCCACAGCTCAGCCTCTTCCTTTCCCTGAGTGACGAAAACAGAAGACCCTCTGCCCCATGCCCAGCTCTTTCACCACATCCCTGCTGTCTTTTCATCATTGTAGGCAGTGGTTTTCTACCTGGGAAAGATTTTTCTCCCAGGGGACACTGTCAATATCTAAAGACATTTTTGTGTTGTCTTGGGGATAGCCCCCAACAACAAAGAATTATCTGGCTGTAAATGTCAATAGTGCTGAGAATGGAAACCCTGGTGTAGGCTACACCTTCCTGGACTTAGCTTACACTGCAGTGTAGTGGTAGGACAGGTTGCCTTGGGCCTTAGAAGACACACAGAAATCTGAGTGGAGAGAATTGAAGATACTGGTCTGAGGTTAAAGGCCAGGAGAGTCAGAAGGCAACTGGCCTAAGAAGAGTTAAGCAGAATCCCCCCCCCCCCCTTATACTGCTGCCAGGGAAAGAGAGGGTACCAAAACCTGTTACAGTAGTGGCCAATGAGAAGCTGCTGCTAGGGAGAAAGTGTAACATATATAGTAAGGAGCATACTTAAAAAAAAAAAAAGGAAGCCCCAGACCTGTATCTATTACCAAGTTCTCTTCTCTTGTAGCATCTTCAAGCTCCCTAAGCTCTTCCTCCCCGGAAAGAGAAAACTTAATGGCACCTGCCTTAGAGTTGCTCTCCTGTCCCTTCTCTCTCTGATTCTTATCTATTTGTTTATTCTTCCCCTTCTAAGAAAACAGAATCGGTGCAAGCTATGTTAGGCCTCCAAAGTGAAATAAGTGAATGTCTCTCATCACTTATAGAGCCTTATGGGTTATGGAAGCCAAGGGATCAGTCTTGTTCTTGTGGTGGTGGGAAAGTACCATGGCAGACTTTGAATGAACCAGGAAGACAATATGCAGTCTACTGGGAAGTCTGCCCACTAGACCCTGGCCTGAGCTGGGGGATGTAGTCATACTAACTCTAGAATCAAACTCACTTGGCTGCATGGGAAAACTAATGTTAAATCTTAACTATTGGTGAAGAGATCTGAGTCCTCCATGATGTTACAAAATGTATTATAAATGGATGATTACCTAAAAGACACAGGGTTAGTCATCTGTTAAATGATTTGCCAAAAATAACACTGAAACTTAAACATAAATACTTTTTTGGTAAATCCTTGGGAAGGCTAATACATTAAACCCTACCCGTCATTTATACATTAAATCCTGCCTGTCAGTTATACACCTACATATGACTGGCTTTATCGGCTCAACCGGAAAGCACATTGGATTTGCTTTTTGTCACTAAAGTCATGTTTTGATAGAGTTGATTTAAGAGCTGTTGGTGACAAGGAAAGATAACTAGTGGTCATATGACTTAGAGGTCTAAGACTGTAATTATGGCAGCAAAGTGAATTGTAGGACAAGCTAGGCTTCTGGCTTCTGGTGAATCAGGAAGTCAAAATGCAGACAGCCTGCTGGGAAGTGTGCCTGCTGTTTCTGCTAGCCTGACCCAGGTGGAACAGTCAGTCTGGCCATAGGATAATTGGCTTTTCCAGGAAAAAAGCAAAATAATGTGATTAAAATAAATAATGTTATGGTACTGAGGTCATTTCCATTCCTCCATCATAGAAATGGGCAACCAAGGACCATTTAAAAAACAATGACACAATTTATCTATTAAAATAAAAGTTCTGGCCCCACCACTTCTCCATAAACAAAGAAACAAATAAATAAAGGGACTAACAAACTAAACATACATAACAAACAACAAAGACCTTTTGCAGGCTAACACATTAAGCTCTTTGTCATTCAGAGAGTTCCAAACGACTGACTTCAGCACATTTCCCCCATTATACTGATTCTGCTTTTTGCCAGAAGGGCAAGTCCTTTTAAGAACATGAGGGCAGTAGGCACACAGGGTGAGGTAGACCAAATCATAAAGGCTATGGATTCAAAGATTGTTAATAATGACAGCTCAAATGTGGTTCATGTTACCTTGACTCAGTTTTACCACAGAATCTGCTAACAGGCAATGCATAAGACTTATAAAAAGCCAAGGCTGCAAGTCAGTGGCCTAGGAACTCTGATGAATTACTGTTTCTCACAAAAGTATACTTGAGCCTGGTGGCCATGGCAGCCATGAAATGAGGAATCACACAGAATTTAATCTTCATTTCTTATAGGCTGACAAGACCACCATGTCATTTAGACTGTCATTCAGTGACTTTTTATACTGATTAAGCTTTCAGCTTGTATGCATAGAGAGAGGAGCACTTCAGCATTCAGGGGGTCTATGCAGTTAAGTGTGTATGGACGTTCTTATTGGGTCCATTACAGACTCACTTGCTTTGTGCCTTTCTGTGTCAGAAGGCCTACTCAAGTGTTCAGTGCAATTGCCCTGGCCATGGCCTATGATAGTGAATAATAGAAGAAAGCTCATAGATACCTTCTTTTGAATAATTAAACAAGAACCAGAGTTTATTGAGCACTTACTATGAGCCAGGCACTGTGCTCTGCACTTTAAATGTGTTAACACATTTAATCCTCACTCTACCCAAAGTCCAACTCTCTTAGTGCATGGGTCTACCTGGAGTCTGGACATGTACCAGAAAAATGGTCAGTTAATAATTCTGTCTGCCTAGGCATGAACTTGTTGTTAAATTGGGACAGTTCATTAAAGTGAAAGAACTATGAGGTTAAGTTGGGACTCTTTAGACAGAGGCAGCACCAATGGGTCAACTGCATGTACTCCTTACTTTCTACCCTCCCATCACGAGGTGCTCCTTCAAGGGTCAAACTTTGGAAATTATAAAATCATTTAAGAAGGGAGCACCTGGGTGGCTCAGTCAGTTGAGCATCCAACTCTTGATATCGCCTCGGATCATGATCTTGGGGTTGTGAGATCAAGTCCTGCATTGGGCTCTGTGCTTGGCAGGCAATCTGCTTGAGATTCTCTTCTACTCTCCTTCTGCACCTCCCCCTACACACTCATTCACTCACTCACTCACTCACTCACTCACTCACTCAATAAATAAATAAATAAATAAAATCATTTAGGAAGGAAGGTGGTATTCTTCTAAGAGAAGCACAATAAATATTTGCTGAATATTGGAATAGATAGTATATTTGCCATTGTCTTGGCTTATCTGGAGCACATTTTCTCTCCAACTATACTTCATTGAAAGTTGCCTGAGTTTATTCAATCTGCAAAGAAAGCTCATTTCATTAATCACTTCCCTCCCAAGACTGTTTTAGTTGCCTAACCCTAGGATCCTTGCTTTAAAGAGGTGGTTATCAACTGAGGACAATTTTGTCACCCCTCAGGACATTTTTGATTGCCACCTTAGGGGGAGGGGGCAGGGGGGTAGTTTGCTCCTGGTACCTAATGAATAGAAGCCAGGAATGACGCCAAACTTCGTATAATGCAGAGCATAGCTCCCCACAGCAAAGAATTATTAGTCTAGAATGTCAGTAGTGCTAAGGTTGAGAAACTCCGCTCTCGACTTTAAAGAGTTTCTCTATCATGGAAAGTCCTTTGTCTCACCTATACAGCATCGTAGCATGTTCAGAGCTATGTATGTTTACGTAGTGTGCCTGGTGATTCTAGTGCAGTGGTCCCTGAGCCAAACTTTGGGAAACATTGCTCTAGGTTTGTAGTTTTCATGTTGTGCTCACCTAGAATACATATATATGTGGGTTCCCCTGCTTAGCTCTGATCTGTCCTGTAACCACCCATCTCATTTTATTGCATATTGTAAAACTTATCAGGAAGAGATTAAATCTCCCACATTTAAAAAAAAAATTGAGATGACCTGTTAGTGTAATGAATAGAATATTACAAACAAGCTGCGCTGTCTTCCTAAGACAATGGGTGTGTTTTTACTGGTGGCAATATATGATGTTTAAATACATTGGGCCAGTACTGTTTCCTAGTTTTATACAATTTTGTTTTTAGATGTTATTATTTATTTACTTGACAGAGAGAGAGAGAGCACAAGCAGGGGGAGCGGCAGGCAAAGGGGGAGGGAGAAGCAGACTCCCCACTGAGCAGGGAGACCGATGTGGGGCTCGATCCCAGGACCCTGAAATCATGACCCGAGCCGAAGGCAGATTCTTCACCGACTGAGCCACCCAGGCACCCCTGTTTCCTAGTTTTAGATAGGCAAGCATCATTTCACACTTAGGAGACCATATGTCAAAGACAGATCATTAGCTATCATGAAAAAACGGAAATGGTATGTTATTTGTTGAGCATTAAAAGTGATGAGCACCACAGGGGGTTTCTGATGAAATGAGGAGTCCTTAAGTAATTCTGAACATTATTCACTCATTGTTTCTTCTTCCTCTCTCTTTCCCTCCCTCTCTTTTCCCAAACCTGGCTGAAAAACCTATGCATTCATTCTCCATTAAATTCAGGATGCTTAAGAAGTTCACAATGCATTCTCAGTAGTAATGGATATATAATTGTGTTGCTGATGCAAGTAAAACAGACAAGGGATAAGCAGGCCTTATGACAATTTCTCCTTTGTTAAAGTTCTCTGGGCTAGCCCCACTCTGAATTAAAATCAAATGCTACCATGGGAAATCAAAAGGAAGTGAAATGAAGACATAGTTTCCTAACATACCTACCAGTAAGCATCACAGTAAAAGAGGCCAAATTAGACAAACCTAGGTTAAAATACCAGACCCTCCATTAATTATCTTAGAAGTCTAGGGCAGAAAACCTCACAGAGCCCCAGTTTTCATATTTGTACTACAGTAACAATAGTATCTACCTCATAGGCTTATCATGAAGGTTAAACAGTGAGACAGCATACGTCAAATTCCGAGAACATAGTAGATGCATGCAAATGGGAGTTCCTAAATAAAATATATTAATTTATTCTCAACCAATATATCTTCACTTAGACTCTAATCTGTCAGTTTAAAATAAATTTCTGCAGACTATCTTTTTCTTTTTTTAAGACTTCATGGTTTATTTATTATTACTATTATTATTTCATTATCACTTTTAATATTTTAATTTTTCAGGATATAATGTGCTGAAGAGTTGACTAGAAACTGCACAATCCTAACATTTCAGAAAGAATAGCTGTGGGGTAAGCCACTCATTTACAAAGGTCATTGCATCACACAAGAAGAGTAAATTGCTATCTTCAACTGGGATTTTTCCTTTTAGGGTATTGGAACATAAATAAAACATCAAATTTAAATTGTTGAGCAAAAGAAGTCAAACACAAAAGAGTACATTCTGCATGAATCCATTCATATAAACTGTAAAGATAGGCAAAATAAATATAAGCTATTAGAAGTCAGGAAAATGGTAAAAATGGTAACCCTGAGTGGACGGTGTGGGATGGTTAGTGGGTGTCTGATTCTTGATTATGGTGCAAGTAACACAGGGTGCAATCAGTTTGAAAATTCATCAGGATAAATGCTCATCATGTGTTAACTTTCCTGTATGTATATTATATTAAGTATCAAGTTAAAAAACATGATTATGGCAAAAAAGTAATATATATTCTTTTTAGAAACATTTGAAAAATACAGAAAAAGAACTGAAAATCACCTGTAGTGCTACGACCCAAATATAGCCAGTGCTAACATTTTATTTTATTATTTTGTTCTCTTTGTTGTTTTCAAACAAAATGAGTCATGATGTATGTGGAATTTTGTATCCATTTTTGATAATTTACATTATTTTTTAAAAATTTCCCCATGCCATGAAATATGCTTTGAAAATATGATTCATAATAATTACATAGAATTTGATTATTGGATATGTCTTATCTTATTTGACCAGTGTCATCTGCATGGCATTTAGGTTGTTCCCATGTTTTGGGGCTTATAGATAATGTTATTATTGGCAATATTGTGCATAAATCTTTGTGCATAGCTGATTATCCTCTTATAATAAGTTACCATAAGTGAAATTACTGAATCAAGCTCTTGAAAAATATTACCAGATACTCTCTAAAAGAATTCTGTGAACTTCTACTCTCAATGGCAGTTTTCAAAAGTACCAATTTTTCTACATCATTATCATCACAATATAGTTAATATTTATTAACACTTTACCGTGAGCCAGTTTCTATACATGTTTTTCTCATTTATTAATCAAAATAAATATGAGGTAGGTACTCTTGTCCTTATTTACAGATCGGGAGCCTATGGCTCAACAAACAACTTTTTCAGGTAGCAATTAGAAGACCTCTGGCCTTTTTCATTGCAAAGTCCAAGATTTTCATCCCCATGCCCCTACATTCATTTTGTATTGGTGTTTTAAAAATTGTCATTTTTCTGGACAAAATATAGTAATATGTTTTTATTTGTACCTTTGAATATTAGTAGACTTTTTTCTTTCAAATGTTCAGTGATTCTTTATGTTTCCTCTCTTGTCAGTAGCCTCTTGATGAGCTTTAATTTTTAATAGTGATCTTTCTTTCACTGATTTTTTTAAAATATATGAAAACAGGAGCACCTGGGTGGGTCAGTCAGTTAAACGTCTGCCTTTGGCTCAGGTCATGATCCCAGGATCCTGGGATCGAGCCCAGCATCAGGCTCCCTGCTCAGGAGGAGTCTGCTTCTCCCTCTCCTTCTGTCCCTCCCCCCAACTCATGTTCTCTCTCAAATAAATAAATAAAATATTTTTTAAAATGTATAAAAACAGGAGTGCCTGGGTGGTTTAGTCAGTTAAGCATCTGCCTTCAGCTCAGGTCATGATCCCAGGGGTCTCAGGATCGAGCCCCACATCAGGCTCCCTGCTCAGCAGGAGTCTGCTTCTGCCTCTCCTTCTGTGTGCTTGCTCACTCTCTCGTGCTCTCTCTCTCTCAAATACATAAATAAATAAATCTTTTAAAAATATATAAAAATATTATTTACATATGGTAAAAATGGTAAACAATAGGAAATTAGTCTCCATCTCAAAGCAGAACTCTATCCTCTGTATGAAATGAAATGGGGTCACAAATGTCAAGGGGTTTTTAAATGGAGGAAGGAGGCCACTAAGGAGATGGGCCTTATGCACATCCTACCAGCGGAACCATGAACTTTTGAACTGGGCCAAACTGCAAATATTCCAAGGACTCAGACCAAACACCTACAACTTGCTACAGTAAGAGACTTTGCTTAGTGATGGCCTTAGCAACCAATTATATTCAGTCAAGATTAGCTTTCTGCCACCAACACCAATCAAAAATTCTGTGTAAAAAAAATATACGAGCATTCCCTTTTTGCTTGAAAAAAAAAACAGAGTTTTGCTCCTTAGGGGGACACTATTTGGTTTTCTACCCAAATCTGAGTACCTCAAATTGCAATTCTTTGATCCCAAATAAATGCTCTTGCTTAATTATTGCCTCCTGACAATTTTAGGTTGACATGGACCATCTAAAATTTACAATTACTGACAGTTTACTGTGGACCCTTCCAGAAAGTTTCCATGCTCATACTTCCACACTTATATAGGCACACACACACACACACACACACACACACACACACACACACACACATTTTTTTATACCTGTATTAGGTTGCTAGGGCTATCATAACATACCACAGAGTGGGTGGCTTAAAATATAAATATTTTATTTTCTCACATTTTGGAGGCTAGAAGTTCAGATTCAAGATGCTATCTGAGTTGGTTTCTTCTGAGGTCTCTCTCCTTGGCTTGTAGATGACTACCTTGTGGCTATATCTTCACATGGACTTCCCTTTGTGTGTTGTTTGTATCCTAATCTTTTCTTATATGGACAACAGTCATATTGGATTAGGGCCCACCCATATGAGCTCATTTTACCTTAATTATCTCTTTAAAGACACTATCTCCAAATACAGTCAGAATCTGAGGTACTGGGAGTTCAAACTTCAACATATGAATTTTGAGAGGACACAATTTAGCCCATACCAAGGGAAAATATTATATAAACTGTATAGCATCTTGATTCTTAATACTTAATGCAGTTTGAGATCAACCTATATCAGCACATGAAGACCTACTATATTAATTTAAATGGTGGCATTTTATTTCAGTCTATAGATATAACAAATTGCTTAGCCAATTTGTGATAGGTGGACATTTGGGTTATTTCTAGGTATTTGAGGTCATAAATAATGCCACTGTGAACATCACTGTAGATCTATCTTTCTGTACATCTGTCAGTATATCTGAATATAACTTTATTTAAAGGTAGAATCATTGGACAACAGATTATATGCACTTAAAATTTTAATAGAGCTTGCTAAATTATCTATTATACCAAAAATGAAATGGAGGGCCTAATTTCCCACACCCTTGACAACACTGTATGTTCTAAACTTTTATATCTGATATTTTGATAGGTAGAATGTGACATCTTATTGGATTGATATTAACTTTGTATGTTTATAACCATCAGAGTTTCTTTATTAAATGTTTTTCATATCATTTTTAGATATTTTCTATTATGTTGGTCTTTTCATTTGTTTATTTTTATTTATTTTTTTAAATTTTTTTATTGTTATGTTAATCACCATATATTACATCATTAGTTTTTGATGTAGTGTTCCATGATTCATTGTTTGTGCATAACACCCAGTGCTCCATGCAGAACGTGCCCTCTTGAATATGCATCACCAGGCTAACCCATCCCCCTACCCTCCTCCCCTCTAGAACCCTCAGTTTGTTTTTCAGAGTCCATCGTCTCTCATGGTTCGTCTCCCCCTCCGACTTACTCCCCTTCATTCTCCCCCTCCTGCTATCTTCTTTTTCTTTTTTCTTAACATATGTTGCATTATTTGTTGCAGAAGTACAGATCTGTGATTCAACAGTCTTGCACAATTCACAGCGCTCACCGTAGCACATATCCTCCCCAATGTCTATCACCCAGCCACCCCATCCCTCCCACCCCCCATCACTCCAGCAACCCTCCATTTGTTTCCTGAGATTAAGAATTCCTCATATCAGTGAGGTCCTATGATACATGTCTTTCTCTGATTGACTTATTTCACTCAGCATAACACCCCCCAGTTCCATCCACGTCGTTGCAAATGGCAAGATCTCATTCCTTTTGATGGCTGCATAATATTCCATTGTGTATATATACCACCACTTCTTTATCCATTCATCTGTCGATGGACATCTTGGCTCTTTCCACAGTTTGGCTATTGTGGACATTGCTGCTATAAACATTGGGGTGCATGTACCCCTTCGGATCCCTACATTTGTATCTTTGGGGTAATTACCCAGTAGTGCAATTGCTGGATCGTATGGTAGCTCTATTTTCAACTATTTGAGGAACCTCCATACTGTTTTCCAGAGGGGTTGCACCAGCTTGCATTCCCACCAACAGTGTAGGAGGGTTCCCCTTTCTCCGCATCCCCGCCAACATCTGTCGTTTCCTGACTTGTTAATTTTAGCCATTCTGACGGGTGTGAGGTGGTATCTCATTGAGGTTTTGATTTGGATTTCCCTGATGCCGAGCGATGTTGAGCACTTTTTCATGTGTCCGTTGGCCATTTGGATGTCTTCTTTGGAAAAATGTCTCTTCATGTCTTCTGCCCATTTCTTGATTGGATTATTTGTTCTTTGGGTGTTGAGTTTGATAAGTTCTTTATAGATTTTGGATACTAGCC
>NW_027397126.1:4827754-5008038 GCF_003265705.2 Callorhinus ursinus
TCTGGTTTGGGGATCAAGGTAATGGTGGCCTCATAAAATGAGTTTGGAAGTTTTCCTTCCATTTCTATTTTTTGGAACAGTTTCAGGAGAATAGGTATTAATTCTTCTTTAAATGTTTGGTAGAATTCCCCTGGGAAGCCATCTGGCCCTGGGCTTTTGTTTCTTGGGATATTTTTGATGACTGCTTCAATTTCCTTAGTGGCTATAGGTCTGTTCAGGTTTTCTATTTCTTCCTGGTTCAATTTTGGTAGTTGATACATCTCTAGGAATGCACCCATTTCTTCCAGGTTATCTAATTTGCAGGCATAGAGTTGCTCATAATATGTTCTTATAATTGTTTGTATTTCTTTGGTGTTGGTTGTGATCTCTCCTCTTTCATTCATGATTTTGTTGATTTGGGTCCTTTCTCTTTTCTTTTTGATAAGTCTGGCCAGGGGTTGATCAATCTTCTTAATTCTTTCAAAGAACCAGCTCCTAGTTTCGTTGATCTGTTCTACTGTTCTTTGGGTTTCTAGTTAATTGATTTCTGCTCTGATCTTTATTATTTCTCTTCTCCTGCTGGGTTTAGGCTTTATTTGCTCTTCTTTCTCCAGCTCCTTTAGGTGTAGGGTTAGGTTGTGTATTTGAGACCTTTCTTGTTTCTTGAGAAAGGCTTGTATTGCTATATACTTTCCTCTCAGGACTGCCTTTGCTGTATCCCAAAGATTTTGAACCGTTGTGTTTTCATTTTCATTGGTTTCCATGAATTTTTTTAATTCTTCTTTAATTTCCTGGTTGACCCATTCATTCTTTAGTAGGATGTTCTTTCGCCTCCATGTATTTGAGTTCTTTCCGACTTTCCTCTTGTGATTGAGTTCTAGTTTCAAAGCATTGTGGTCTGAAAATATGCAGGGAATGATCCCAGTCTTTTGGTACCGGTTGAGACCTGATTTGTGACCTAGGATGTGATCAATTCTGGAGAATGTTCCATGGGCACTAGAGAAGAATGTGTATTCCGTTGCTTTGGGATGGAATATTCTGAATATGTCTATGAAGTCCATTTGGTCCAGTGTGTCATTTAAAGTCTTTATTTCCTTGTTGATCTTTTGCTTAGATGATCTGTCCATTTCAGTGAGGGGGGTGTTAAAGTCCCCCACTATTATTTATTGTTGTCAATGTGTTTCTTCACTTTTGTTATTAATTGCCTTATATAATTGGCTGCCCCCATGTTCGGGGCATAGATATTTACAATTGTTAGATCTTCTTGTTGGATAGACCCTTTAATTAGGATATAGTGTCCTTCCTCATCTCTTATTACAGTCTTTGTTTTAAAATCTAATTTGTCTGATATAAGGATTGCCACCCCAGCTTTCTTTTGGTGTCCATTAGCATGGTAGATGGTTTTCCACCCCCTCACTTTCAATGTGGGGGTGTCTTTGCGTCTAAAAAGAGTCCCTTGCAGACAGCATATGGATGGATCTTGTTTTTTAACCCAATCTGATAGCCTGTGTCTTTTGATTGGGGCATTTAGCCCATTTACATTCAGGGTAACTATTGAAAGGTATGAATTTAGTGCCATTGTATTGCCTGTAAGGTGACTGTTACTGTATATTGTCTGTTTTCCTTTCTGATCTATGCTGCTTTTAGGCTCTCTCTTTGCTTAGAGGACCCCTTTCAATATTTCTTGGAGGGCTGGTTTTGTGTTTGCAAATTCCTTTAGTTTTTGTTTGTCTTGGAAGCTTTTTATCTCTCCTCCTATTTTCAATGACAGCCTAGCTGGATATAGTATTCTTGGCTGCATATTTTTCTCGTTTAGTGCGCTGAAGATATCATGCCAGTGCTTTCTGGCCTGCCAGGTCTCTGTGGATAGGTCTGTTGCCAATCTAATATATCTACCATTGTCGGTTACATATCCTCATGTATTTCTAGAAATCACAAAAGAATCTACCCATGTTCCACACTTTCAGTTTGTTCTCGTTTTCTATCTCAACCAGCTGCCTGATTACAGATTGCTGTCTACTTACAGCCATCTCCTAACTTGGTTCCATTGCTCAGTTGTCATTCTTCCCTTTATTCTTTCCCACAAACTGAGGAAAAGAACTTTCCTTCAGTTCCCTACATTGTTAACTGAAGATGGTTGTAAAATTTAGCAAGATTCTATCAAAGACTTGGAAAAAACGGAAAGGGATTAAATTTCAGACACATAAAATTAAGTTCTAGTTATGGATACTCTCGTACACCTAAGACCCAAGCCTCTCCACCAAAGTCCTGGGTACTTCTTAGCTTAATTCTGACACCTTCACTGGTAGAAGTGACCTCTAACTATGGTCCTACCACACATTTTTTTTCAGGGAGGAGCTTACTTCCTCCCTAGGAGAATGCCCTTGAACATGTAACCTATAACGTGTGTCCATGATTCCAACTTTTATAATAAAGGTCTATTTTATCTGCCTGATAGAAATACTATATAATGGAGTGTAAGAATCATTTTTACAGCTTCTGCATTCAGTGACATCAAGTTGATAGTTTAAAATAAGCCACGATGGGAGTATTTATTCAATGGAAATTTGAAAATATTGCACATAAGGGCTTTGTTTGTTTATTTGTTTATTTATTGGGTTGATATTCTAGATGTAATGATGTGATATGGAAAACGTTAAAAATGTAGATTAAAATGAAAAAGGTGCTGTGACTATAGGCATTACATCATGAATAGTACAAAATATTAAGGAAATATCCTTCTAGCATTTGAAAACTATAATCTGATTCAATGAAGATGTCATTCCTGTCATTGATAAACCACTGAAATTACAACATACATCTTTGTTGTTTCACTTTTATCTTACTTGTTAGTGAAAATGAAAATATCAACACTCATGTGGGAATTGAACACATTCATCAACTCCCAACCATAGTTTGGCTATAGATACAGGAGTTTTGCAAAAGTTAATGAAAGCATTTTGTAAGAATCAATTGGCCATATGGAATTCACAAAAAAGTTGAATATTTTATAAATATCTCTAAATTGTGTGCTACTCATCCTTTAAATCAGTAAATTTTATTATATGTATAGTGTGTGTATGTGTGAATACACATACATACTTTTTAATATAGAACTACTTGCTTAACCCTTACCAGCACACCACTGCTATAGAACCTTTGGGACTTGCATTATGGATTTTATTCATTGTGAGATGGGAAGGCACTGAGGGGATTTTCAGGAAAGGAAATAACATGATGTAACTTATGATTTAGTGAAATTTAACAGGATCACTGAAGCTTTCATACTGAGAACAGACTATAGGATGGAGGTAGAGAGACCAGTTAGGAGGTTACTGGCAATAACTAAAGAAATAGATGATGATGGTTAGGACCAGGGTGGAAGGAGTGAAAATAGTGAGAAATTGTCAGATGCTGGGTATATTTTGAAGTTAGAATCCTCAGTATTGCTGGATTAAATGTATATTTTGAAATTAAGAGCGAAATCAAGGATGACTCCAAGGTTTTGTGCCTGAGCAACAAAGCAAGTGGAGTTGCCATTCACTGAGATAGGGAGGACTATGGGAGTAATAGGTTTGAGGAGATTGTCAGAAGCTGTTTTGCATCCATGGATTTTAAGGTATTTGTTAAACCTCCAAGTGGTGATGTTAAGCATTTGGATATAAAAGTGTGCAGCTCAGTTCAGATTATAGATATAAATCTGTGAGTCATAAGCATATAGGTATCTAAAATCATGTGACTGGGTAAATCACCTTGTGAGTAGAAGTAGACTAGCAAAATGATACAAGGACTGAAACCTGGAATTATTCCAGTACTCCCAGGATGAAATATGAAGAAGAGCAAGCAAAGGAGACTAGCAAGAATTGGCTAAACATGTAGAGAAGACAAAATGAGTGTGGTGTCCTAGAAGTCAAATGAGGACAGTGCTTCAGAGTCAGAAGCAGTCAGCTGTGTCAAATCCTGCTGATGGGTCAGATAAGATGAAATCAGAAATGATCACTGGATCTAGCAATGTGAATGCCATTTGGTAATCTAGGATAAGAGCAGCTTCAGTGGAGTGGTGGAGTAAAAACCTTATTTGAATAGGGGTGCCTGGGTGGCTCAGTCGGTTGAGTGTCTGGCTCAGGTCATAATCTCTTGGGTTTTGGCTCAGGTCATAATCTCATGGGTTATGATCTCATGGGTCATTAGATTGAGCCCTGGGTTGAGCCCTGCATCTTGTCAGGCTCCCTGCTCAGCAGGGAGTCTGCTTGAGATTCTCTCCCTTGCCCCTCCCCACCCTCCCTCTCTAAAATAAATAAATAAATATTTTTAAAAGAGCTTATTTGGATAGTTCAAGAAAAAAGAAGAGGAGGTAAATTCCAAATAAGGAATGTAGAAAGCCATTTCAAGGAGCTTTGCTATAAAGGGAAAGATAAAATGGGGCAGTAGTTGAAGAGGAAAATGGGGTCAAGAGAGCTTTTTTGTGTATAATGAGAGTGATATTGAAGTGTTTGTATGCTGAAGGCAATGATCAATGAGGTAGAGAAGGCTTGGAGGTGTAGAGGAGAGAGGGAAAATTGCTTGTATAGGCAAAAAGAGTTGAAATCTAGTGTACAGTGGGGGAGGACTGGGGCTTAGGAGCATGAACAGTAAACCATAGCAACAAGAAAGAAAGTAAAATACATGACCACAGGTAAGTGTGTAGATGAAGAAGTGGGAGCTTTGGGAAGTTCTGACTGGTGAGCAAAGGCAAGGAGGTGTTAAAACTTTGAGGAAAGAAGGGAAAGTATGAAATGGTCCTTAAGGAGATGGGAAAGAATATACTAAGGGCATAAATATGGATGCTAATTTCCAGTGGTGAAATCTGAATTCCAAGAGTGAACACTCAGGCTGTTATAACAAAATGCCATAGACTGGGTGACTTAAACAACATTTATTTCTCACAATTCTGGAGGCTGGGAAGTCTGAGATCAGGGTGCTAGCACAGTTAAGTTCTGTTAGCCCTCTTCCTGGCTTGCAGATGTCACCTTCTTGTTATATCTTCACATGGCAGAAAAAGAGAGAGCTAGCTCTCCAGTCTTTTCTTATAAAGGCACTCATCCCATCATGAGGACCCCACACTCGGGACTCTATCTAAACCTAATTACTTCCTAAGGCCCCACCCCCAAATACCATCACAATGGAAATTAGGACTTCAACATATGAATGGGGGGGTACATTCAGTCTATAACAGATGTTTTTCAAGCAACTCATATCAATATGTCCAAAATTAAAATCCAACTATCCTTTACCTGTATTTCTATTCTGTACTAATTAATAACATTTACTGAGCCAGGCACAGTGCTAAACACTTTATCATCATCATCATATTGAATCTTCACCATAACCCTATGTTGGCTATAACTGGCTTCCACATTTTTCAGATGAGGAAACTGAGTTTATGAGTTTACAAAACTTTTAAAAGGCAAAACCATTATTCCAATCCAATTCTGTCTATCTCCAGGGCCATAGTTCTTAATTACATAAGAGCCTTATAGGACATTTGTACGGACTCTAGATTTTACTCAGCATGAGATGTATATTTTAAACCATAATAAATCTCAGTGATTCATTCAAGAAGTCACTGTGGTAGGCAGAATAATGGCCTCCTATGAATGTCTATGTCTTAATCCCTGTAATCCATCAATATGTTACCTTACATGGCAAAGAGGAATTAAGGTTCAGATAGAATTAAGATTGGTAATCAGCAGATAGGGAGATTATCTGGGTCTGCACAATGTAACCAGAAGGATCCTTAAAAGTGAAAAACTGAGGCAGAATAAAAAAGAAGCAGTGAGGGTACTAGTGTGAGAGGCCTTGGTCCAACATTGCTGATGTTGAAGATGGAGAAATGGGGCTAAGGGACAAAGGAATGTGGGCAGCCTTTAGAAGGTGGAAAAGGCAAAGAAGCATTCTCCCCTTGCGCCTCCAAGAGTAATGCACCCTGTACACCTTGATTTTAGACATCCATTTGGGACTTTTGACCTTTAGCACTTTAAGATAATACATTTCTGTTATTTTAAGCCACTCAGTTTGTGGTAATTTGTTACAGCAGCAAGAGGAAACTTATAGCCACCATTAACTCTTCTTTTTCCCTCTCTATCATCTCTGTTCAATCTATAATGAAAAGTCTCCTGGGTTTTAAAAAAAAAATCTTGTGGGTTTTATCTCCTTAATGGGGGTTCATCACTCCTGTCCATTATCATGTTGTTCTAGAAAGGATTTAAGATTCTTACTTGGTTAATATCTTCAAACAGGGTCATCTTTTCTATCTTCATTTTTATTTAATTCAGCACATCATTACTTCTCAACTGGGTATTTGCAGTATTATCTTTGCTGGTTTTCTTGCCTTCCTCATATAAGGCATAGTCCACATTTGTGCAACATAATTCATCATTCTAAAATGCCTAAAATTACACTGGGGATTATATCCAATTAGAAGGGAAGAGCTTGGCTAGAGCCATGGAAATGGAGGAAGAAATAATTTCTTCCTTATTTCTGTGTAGGGTTAGTTTTGTTTGTTTTGTTTAAGCCATGTGTTTCTCTTGCACTTCCCCTCGTTACTGTCTGCAGACAGGATAATTTATTTTGCTTAGAAATGTAGCAGTACAGAGCACAGGAAGGTGGATGGTCATCACATCTGGCAGTCATATGGGCGCATCTCTAGTTCTTGTTCTTTCTTACCACAAGTCATTGCAGCACAAGTGGGAGATTACTTTTAACACTCCCTGATAAACTAGTAATAAGCAGCTGCTGGTGCCTACTTGGAAGGAAAATTGCATTTGATAGCCTTTTGGAAGCTTTTTACTGTAATTGGGGAAGGCCAGTGAAGAAACAATGATTATTCTCTTGTTATTTCAGAATACAAGCAGATGCAAAGAAACATTTACCCAAACTGATTCCCAGGTTCTAGTGTTCTATATTTGAGTTGTTCATTTGGCATTATAGAATGAAGACTAGACTTGGAATTCTAAATTCCAAGGGTGAATTCTCTCTTTAATCCTCATTGCAGATATGGCCTCAAAACAAGCTACTACACCCAGCAGGTTTCAGTTTGCTCATCCAGAAAAATGAAAGTGGAAAGGAAGTTAACATGAGTGGGGTGCTGGGCTATACACATACATACATTGTCTCATCTAATCTCCAGGAAAAAGCAAGGGAGTTTTAGTTCACAGATCTGTCTTTGCACTCTTCTATCTAAAAGCCGAAAGCATTGTGATAGCCTATAGGCTAAAATATGAACTCTGGAGAACGGTGGACCTTAGTTGTAATTCTTGAAGGCAGTATCCATTTCCCCCAAAAGACATCAAGAAACGTGGTTTCCAGTAACTACTTTGCTACTGATAAGCTGGGTGACTCTGGGCAAACCATGTACTCCCTCTAGGCCTCTGTTTTTTCCCCTCCATAAAATAAGAAGATTGGGTTATTTGTACAATCCCTTCCCTTTGATAGTCTATGCCAGGAGTTGGCAGTCATTTTCTGCAAAGGGCCAGATAGCAAATAGATTTTGCAGGGCACGATTTCCCTGTCACAACTACTCAACTCTGCCTTTACAGCACAAAAACAGCTGTAGACAATATGTAAATGAACAGGCATGACTGCATTCCAATAATACTCTATTTACAAAACAGATGATGGCTTCGTTTTGGCCCATGGGGCTTAGTTTGCTGACCCCTGGTCTATGCAGCAATAAAGGATTTGATATCAACTCTTCCCTTTCCTGTTTGAACCAATATATCAAGAACTATATTATACATGCCTAGCCTAAAGATGTCTCTCTACTGAAGCAATTTATTTATGTGCTTCAATTTTTTAAAAAATCTGGATAAAGCTGAGAATTTGGAGAAACATGGGCCAGGTTTTGGCTGCAGTTTATTAAGAACAGCACTGACTTACATGAACATAGAAACAGCAAGAACCTTAAATGAATAAAAGTAATGTAACAATTAATATAGATATAAAATATTACCCTTGTCTGTTCCAATTTTAATGTATCTTATATGAATTAATTATATGTGCAATCATACCAACCCAGCTAATTTATTGACAAGCATCAAAATCTACTTTGGATTACTTTTTAAGTTATCAAAAACATTGCTCTTTTGAAATGCAGAATGAGACTTCTTGCCTACAAGACAGTATTTTACAAAGGATGGGAGGGAGAGGTGAATGAAGGGGCCTCATGAATTTCTGCAGATAGTAAATGGCCAAATGGCCCGTTAGATATATTTGATTAAATTCTGCAACCAAAAAGCAGAGAACCTGAAAACTGGAAAGTGTCCTTGAAATCACTGTCAAAGTCAGCATTTGAACAAAGATTTAACTTTGGGTCTGTGTACTGTAAGCTTTCGTTATGGATGGCCTGGCCAGCTCCACCCATGGGAGCATTACCGAGGACTTTTTTGTTTGTTTATTTGATTGCTGTTAATTCTAGTAGCTCTTAGTGCTGAAGATGAATCTGATACCAGTGGGTCACCAAAGATATTCATCACAGTAAGAAGTTCTTCAGAAAGCAAGAGGAAGTTCTTTGGGCACACCGACAGATTTCCCCAAAGCAAGTTTGCAGTGTGGACTTCTAAACCAGCAAGAGTTTTGATGTTTGTGTGTTTATTTTATATTCTCATTGTTTCTTTCTGTTCAGCAATGCCTTCAACTTCACTTGTTCAGGGAGTTCAGTCATAGAAAATATTCAGAGGGCATGGGCAGATGGTGAATTCACCAGGGAGTTTATGCAATTCTCTGATTCATTCCATCAGTCTAGAATTATACAGAAACAATCCCAATATGAGCTTAAGCATATTTTCTGCCTAGAAGAAAGACAGAAACAACAAAATGATTAAAAAATAAATTTGAGTAGCCCTCCTTTTTCCCTGTAGAATCATTCTAATTAGATTTTGGCTGAACTCTGCCAGTTCCTCACCCCTGATAGTTGCATTTTTCGGTTCTATATTGCATTTTTATCAGTGTCATTTTTGTTGTAATGCCATTTCTCATGATTTTTTTTTATCTGATCAGCCTTTCATGAATTTTAGAAATAAATGTGTATTTATTGTATGAGCTTTAGCTTTTTGGGTGCTTACTTTTGACATGATCCACTTTTGTTATTTCACAAATTAGAAACAAAATTTATCATGATATAAAAAGATTAAGTATATATATAAAATATAGATGTACATATAGGTACATATATGTGTGTATATATTTATGTAATATAATATAATATAAATATATAATCTTCTACCTTTAGATCTACCTAAAAGATCTGTCAATTACTGTGGTTCTCAATGAGGTGCAGTTTTGGTCCCTATTGCACGTTCAGCAACATTTGAACATATTTTTGATTGTCACAACCTCGGTATCAGTGGATGGGTAGGTAAAGTGGGAAGTCCTACTGGCATTTAATGGCTGGAAGCCAGAAATGCTACTAACAATTCTACAATGCATAGGTGAGCTTTCCCACCTCCAACAAGGAAAGGGAATTATCCAGCCCAATTTTTCAATAGTGCCAAAGTTGAGAAATTCTGGTCTAGTTTAAAAGTAGGTAGTATTAAGGAGGGCACGTGTTGTGATGAGCACTGGGTGTTATACGCAACTAATGAATTGTTGAACACTACATCAAAAACTAATGATGGCTAACTGAACATAATAAAAAAATAATAAAAGCAGGTAGAAATGTCCACATATAAAAAAAAAAGAAAAGTCCATACATAATTCAAGCAATTGTATATGAAGTCACAGATCTTTAACATACCATGAATCTTTATGGTACATATAGGAAAGGCTCACAGGAAAGCTCTAGAAACTTTTTTGTAATGATATAGAATGAATTCTTATACTAAGAACATTGTAAAATGGGAAACCTTGCAATGCACACAAATTAACCTATTTATCTTGGAAAATAACCAAGAAGCTTTGGTTAAGAATATATATTTATCTTTGTAGTTATCTTTATAGTTTTATCTGCCCAGGGCCTTTTTTCTATGAATTTCTTTCCCCTCCCCTGCCCTATCCCTTTATCTCCTTTACCTGAGTAATAGGGGAGCTGCCATTGTAATTCAGTGTGAGCCCGGGTCCTGAAAATTTGGGGAAACACACTGGGAAAAAGAATCTACACACACTCTCTTTCTTTCTCTCTCTCTCTGGCTGTGTGGCTGTTAAACCAGTAACATGCATCAGAGATTTCTAAAGCTGTACTTCCAATTACAGGAATTGAAGAAGCTTTGGAGACCTAGAGGAAGACAGAGACAAAGAGGAGGAGAGAGCGTTTAATAAGTTTTGCTGTGCATTATGAATGTATTCTCTACCATGGCACTTTTCAAGAGTAGGAAGTAAAGAATAAAGTTGCTTTTTGAATATTTCAGATGATAAACTGTTGTTTCTTTGAATGAGACATATGTGGAAATAGGCCTTAATTAGAGAACAAGGGGCTAAGATTTTTAAAGTCATACATTTATATATGTGCACATGTAAGCACATACACCTACATACACTTTTGCACAAATAAGGTCATACAAATGTGTGCTCTTTGGTGTCTTGTTTTTTTCACTCATCAGTGTATTGTGGATCCCTTTTCATGCCCATTCTCATCACCATTTTAATGGCTGCTGAGCATTCTTTTTCATGGCTTTACAGCTCTCTACTAAGCCACTCTTCACCTGGTCAACATTTAGGTTTTTTTTTTTTTTTTACCAAATGCTCCCTATTAAAAACAGTGCTGCAGGGATTATGCCAATGCATACACCTTTATGCATTCTTTTGCCATCATCTTAGGAAATATTAGAAGATCTATTGAGCCAAAGAATATTTAATTAAAAGAAATTATAGGCACAAAACTAATTGTACTTCCAAAAAGGCTGGAATAGGGTGCCTGGGTGGCTCAGTTGGTTAAGCGACTGCCTTCAGCTCAGGTCATGATCCTGGAGTCTCGGGATCGAGTCCCGCATCGGGCTCCCCGCTCAGCGGGGAGTCTGCTTCTCCCTCTGACCCTACCCCCTCTTGTCCTTTCTCTCTCACTCTCACTCTCTCAAATAAATAAAATAAAATCTTTAAAAAAAAAGGCTGGAATAAATTTCACTCTCACCATCAGTGCCCTAATACTCCCACATCATAGACCTTTCCTGACAGGAGGTTTCCTTGTGTTCTTTTATCTTTGTTAATATTTATACACATAATCAATCTGAAGGAGGAAAATATTTTAATTTACATTTTTGATAACTAGTGAAGGTGAGCATCTTGTCATTTTTAATAATCCTTTTTTTAATTTTTTTTAAAGATTTTATTTATTTATTTGACAGAGAGATAGCGAGAGCAGGAACACAAGCAGGGGGAGTGGGAGGGAGAAGCAGGCTTCCAGCCAAGCAGGGAGCCCGATGCGGGGCTCGATCCCAGGACCCTGGGATCATGACCTGAGCTGAAGGCAGACGCTTAACAACTGAGCCACCCAGGCACCCCTTAATAATCCTTTTTTGTTCTTATTTTTCAAATGGCTTTTCATGTCCCTTGACCATTTTTTTATTTTTTATTTTTTTATTTAGATTCAATTAGCCAACATATTGTACATCATCAGTTTCAGATACAGTGTTCAGTAATTCATCAGTGGCATATAACACCCATGCTCATCACATCACGTGCCCTCCTTAATTCCCATCACCCATTACCCCATCCCCCCACCAACCTCCCCTCCAGCAACCCTGTTTGTTTCCTAGAGTTAAGTCTCTCATGGTTTGTCTCCCTCTCTGATTTCTTCCCGTTCAGTTTTCCCTCCCTTCCCCTATGATCCTCTGCGCTATTTCTTATATTCCATATATGAGTGAAACCATATGATAATGGTCTTTCTCTGATTGAGTTATTTCACTTAGCGTAATCCCTTCCAGTTCCATCCACATTGATGTAAGTGGTAAGTATTCATCCTGATGGCTGAGTAGTATTCCAGTGTGTGTGTGTGTATATATATATATACACCACATCTTCTTTACTCATTCATCTGTCGATGGACATCTCAGCTCTTTCCACAGTTTGGCTATTGTGGACATTGCTGCTATAAACATTGGGGTGCACGTACCCCTTCGGATCCCGACATTTGCGTCTTTGGGGTAAATACCCAGTAGTGCAATTGCTGGGTGGTAGGGTAGCTCTACTTTCAACTTTTTGAGGAACCTCCATACTGTTTTCCAGAGTGGCTGCACCAGCTTGCATTCCCACCAACAGTGTAGGAGGGTTCGCCTTCCTCCACATCCTCACCAACATCTGTCGTTTCCTGTCTTGTTAATTTTAGCCACTCTGACTGGTGTAAGGTAGTATCTCATTGTGGTTTTGATTTGTATTTCCCTGATGCCGACTGATGTGGAACATTTTTTCATGTATCTGTTCCATTTGTATGTCTTTGGAGAAATGTCTGTTCATATCTTCTGCCCATTTCTTGATTGCATTATTTGTTTTTTGGGTGTTGAGTTTGATAAGTTCTTTATAGATCTTGGATACCAGCCCTTTATCTGTAATGTCATTTGCTAATATCTGTTCCCATTCTGTAGGTTGCCTTTCAGTTTTGTTGACTATTTTCTTTGCTGTGCAGAAGCTTTTTATCTTGATGAAGTCCCAAAAGTTCATTTTGCTTTTGTTTCCCTTGCCTTTGGAAACATGTCTACCAAGAAGTTGCTGCAGCTGAGATCAAAGAGGTTGCTGCCTGTGTTCTCCTCTAGAATTTTGATGGATTCCTGTCTCACATTGAGGTCTTTCATCCATTTTGAGTTTATCTTTGTGTGTGGTGTAAGAAAATGGTCCAGTTTCATTCTTCTACTTGTGGCTGTCCAATTTTCCCAGCACCATTTATTTAAGAGACTGTCCTTCCATTGGATATTCTTTCCCGCTTTGTCAAAGACTAGTTGACTTTAGAGTTGAGAATCCACTGCTGGGCTCTCGATTCTGTTCCATTGATCTATGTGTCTGGTTTTTTTTGTTTTTTGTTTTTTGTTTTTTTTTTTTTTGCCAGTACCATACTCTCTTGATGATTACAACTTTGTAATATACCTTGAAGTCTAGAATTGTAATGCCACCAGCTTTGGTTTTCTTTTTCAACATTCCTCTGGCTATTCAGGGTCTCTTCTGGTTCCATACAAATTTTAAGATTATTTGTTCCAGCTCTGTGAAAAATGTTGATGGTATTTTGATAGGGATTGCTTTGCATATGTAGATTGCTCTGGGTAGCATAGACATCTTGACAATATTTATTCTTCCAATCCATGAGCATGGAATGTTTTTCCATTTGTGTCTTCCTCAATTTCTTCCATGTGTTCTACAGTTTCTAAGTACAGATCCTTTACTTCTTTAGTTAGGTTTATTCCTAGGTATCTTATGTTTTTTGGTGCAGTTGTAAATGGGATCAATTCCTTAATTTCTCTTTCTTCTGTCTCATTGTTAGTGTATAGAAATCCAACTGATTTTTATATCCTGCCACATTGTTGAATTGCTATATGAGTTCTAGCAATTTTGAGGTGGAGTCTTTTGGGTTTTCCACATAAAGTATCATGTCATCTGTGAAGAGTGAAAGTTTGCTTCTTTGCCAGTTTGAATGCCTTTTATTTCTTTTTGTTGTCTGATTGCTGAGGCTAGGAATGCTAGTATTGTGTTGAACAATAGTGGTGAGAGTAGGCATCCCTGTCGTGTTCCTGACCTTAGGGGAAAAGCTCTCAGTTTTTCCCCATTGGGAATGATATTCACTGTTGGCTTTTCGTAGATGGCATTTATGATATTGAGGTATGTATCCTCTATCCCTACACTGTGGAAAGTTTTAATCAAGAAAGGATGCTGTATTTTGTCAAATGCTTTTTCTGCATCAATTGAGAGGATCATATGGTTCTTGTCCTTTCTTTTACAAATGTAATGTATCGTGTTGATTGATTTGTGAATGTTGAACCACCCTTGCATCCCAGGAATAAACCCCGCTTGGTTGTGGTGAATATTCCTTTTAATGTACTGCTGGATCCTCTTGGTTAGTATCTTTGTGAGAATTTTGGCATCCATGTTCATCAGGGATATCTGTCTGTAATTCTTTTTGGTGGGGTCTTTGTCTGGTTTGGGATCAAAGTAATGCTGGCTTCATAGAACGAGTTTGGAAGTTTTCCTTCCATTACTGTTTTTGGAAACAACTTCAGAAGACTAGGTATTAGTTCCTTAAATGTTTGGTAAAATTCCCCTGGGAAGCCATCTGGCCCTGGACTCTTGTTTGTTGGGAGATTTTTGATTACTGCTTCAATTTTCTTGCTGGTTAGGGTCTGTTCAGGTTTTCTATTTCTTTCTGTTTCAGTTTTGGTAGTTTATAAGTTTCCAGGAATGCATCCATTTCTTCCAGATTGCCTAATTTGTTGGCATATAGTTGCTCATAATATGTTCTTAAAACTGTATTTCCTTGGTGTTGGTCATGATCTCTCCTCTTTCCTTCATGATTTTATTAATTTGGGTCCTTTCTCTTTTTGATAAATCTAGCTAAGGGTTTATCAATCATATTAATTCTTTCAAAGAACCAGCTTCTAGTTTCATTGATCTGTTCTATTGTTCTTTTGGTTTCTATTTCATTGATTTCTGCTCTAATCTTTATTATTTCTCTTCTGCTGCTTGGTTTAGTCTTTATTTGCTGTTCTTTCTCCAGTTCCTTTAAGTGCAAGGTTAGCTTGTGTGCTTCAGACTTCTAATTTTTTGAGAAAGGCTTGTATTGCTATGTACTTCCCTTTTAGGACCACCTTTGCTATATCCTAAAGGTTTTGAACAGTTGTGTTTTCATTTTCATTTGTTTTCATGAATTTTTTTAATTCTTCTTTAATTTCCTGGTTGACCCATTTATTCTTTAGCAGGATGCTCTTTAACCTCCAAGTGTTTGAGTTCCTTCCAAATTTCCTTTTGTGGTTAAGTTCAAGTTTCAAAGAATTGTGGTCTGAAAACATGCAGGAAATAGTCCCAATCTTTTGGTATTGGTTGAGACCTAATTTGTGACCCAGTATGTAATCTATTCTGGAGAATGTTCCATGTGTACTTGAGAAGAATGTGTATTCTGTTGCTTTAGGATGGAATGCTCTGAATATATATGTGAAGTCCATCTGGTCCAGTGTCATTCAAAGCCCTTGTTCCCTTGTTGATCTTCTGCTTAGATGATCTGTCCATTGCTATGAGTGGGGTGTTAAAGTCCTGTACTATTATTGTATTATTATCAATGTTTTCTTTAATTTGGTTATTAATTGGTTTATATAATTGGCTGCTCCCAAGTTAAGAGTATAAATATTTATAATTGTTAGATATCCTTGTTGGATAGACCCTTTAAGTATGATATATTGTCCCTCTTCATCCCTTACTACAGTCTTCGGTTTAAAATCTAATTTGTCTGATATGAGGATTGCTATCCCAGCTTTCTTTTGATGTTCATTAACATGATAAATGGTTCTCCACCCCCTCACTTTCAGTCTGGGAGTGTCTTTAAGTCTAAAATAAGTCTCTTGTAGACAGCATATGGATGGATATTGCTTTTTTAATCTAATCTGATACCCTGTGTCTTTTGATTGGAGCGTTTAGCCCATTATATTCAGAGTAACTATTGAAAGATGAATTTAGTGCCATGGTATTTACCTGTAAATCCCCTGTTTCTGTAGATTATGTGTTTCTTTCTGGTCTATGTTACTTTTGGGCTCTCTCTTCGCTTATAGGATCCCCTTTAATATTTCTGGCAGGGGTGGTTTAGTGATCACAAATTCTTTTAGTTTCTGTTTGTCTTGGAAGCTCTTTATATCTCCTTCCATTCTGAATGACAACCTTGCTGGATAAAGTATTCTTGGCTGCATGTTTTTCTCCAGTAGTACTCTGAATATATCATGCCAGCCTTTTCTTGCCTGTCAGGTGTCTGTGGATAGATCTGCTGCCAGTCTAATGTTTCTCCCCTGTAGGTTAAGGAATTCTTGTCTTGAGCTGCTTTCAGGATTTTCTCTTTATCTCTGAAATTTGCAAGCTTCACTATTATATGTTGGTTATTGATTTTGAGGGGGGTTCTCTCTACCTCTTGGACTTGAATGCCTGTTTCCTTCCCCAGATTAGGGAAATTCTCAGGTATGATTTGCTCACATATGCCTTCTGTCCCTCTTTCTTCTTCCTCTGGGACCCCAATAATTCTAATATTATTTCACTTTATGATATTGCCAATTTCTTGAAGCCTCCTCTCATGGTCCCTTAGTTGTTTTACTCTCTTTTCCTCAGCTTCCTTCCTTTCCATCATCTTGTCTCCTATGTCACTGACTCTTTATTCTGCCTCATTTACCCTACCTGTTAGAACATCCATTTTAGATTGTATCTCAGTTAAAGCATTTTTAATTTTGGCCTCATTAGATTTTATTTCTGCACTAAGAGATTCTCTAGTGTCTTTTATTCTTTTTGCATGCCCAGCTAGTAACTTTATAATCATTATCCTGAATACCACCTCTGACATTTTACTTATATCCATATCAATTAGATCAGTGGCAGAGAGCATTAAATCTGGTTCTCTTTTTTTGTTGTTGTTGTGAATTCCTCCTTCTGGTCCTTTTGCCCAGAGAAGAATGGATGAATGAGAGAACAGAATCACAAATATCAACCATAACCCAAGCAAAATACACACTATAAATCTGAAGGGGTCAGAATCCAAAAGAGAAAAGGAAAAGGAAAAGAAAGGGAAAAGGAGAGAATATAATCTCCCAGATGGACAAAACAGAGTGATTCACTTGATCCTGGGTGTATTTTGGTCTATTTGTTAGAAGACACTAAATCCCAAAATTGTAAAGAAAGCAAAACATATATATACAAAAATAAAAATGAATACAGTGATGAAAGGAAGCAAAAAATGAAGAATATATTTATAAAATGTAAATGTAAAAATGGAAGTTAAAAAAAGACTTAAAAACAAAGAGTTGATAAAATAAGAATCTAGTTGAAAAGGAAAAAAAAAAGACAAAGGAAAATTTCAAACTGAAAGATAAAAGAATCATGAGGAAAAACTTTGAATTGTATATAATATTTTCCCCTAGCACTAGAATTTTGCAGTTCTGTGTGCTCCATAAACTTGGTATTCACCTGATGTTCTAGCTGGTCTTCTGGGGGAGGGGCCTGCTGTGCTGATCTCAGGTTTTTGCCTGGGCGGAATGGCACCGCCCCTTGCCAGGGGACCAGGCTCAGTGTAAGCTGCTTCGGGTTGCTCTATGTGGCTTTTGTTCCCTGAAGGCTTTCTGTGCCATGCTAGAGGATGAAAATAAAAATGTTGGTACCCCAATCTCCAGCCCTGGAACTGAAAAATTGAAGCCCCCTCTCTTCAGTAAACCCTCAGGGAAAAGTAATCTTCACTTTTTTTGTGCACCAAACTCTGCAGAATCCTGCGGTGCTCACCTGTGCTGATCCTCCTGGAAGAGGGAGGAGGGTCGCCATTTTTCTGCCCTTTGCAGGGCCCCTGCACAGACAGCAGTGGCCCAATCTTGCATGGTTCGAGGTTTATGGTGAACCGAGCTGAGACCCCCCCTCCCAGGCCCACTCCAATGCTTGGGAACCCTGCCAGCTCAGGCACCCCTGTTCTTTCCCAGGTTTCAGGACCATGGGGATCCTGAGACCACACTGTCCCACCTAGGATTCTGCCTACCTCACCACCTGAGCACCTTTCAGGGAGGGACATCTCTCACTGGAGCAAACTTTTAAAAGTTCCGATTTTTGTGCTCTGGGGCTATATCACTTTTCAGGGGCCTGCTTACAGAGGTTCCTTCCCCCTGCCATTTATCTTCCAGTATATCCCCTCAGCTTCATTTCTTTGCACCTCTTACCTTGCAAAAAGTGGTCGCTTTTCTATTTGTAGAATTCCAGCAATTCTTTTCTTACATCTCAGGTTGAATTCATAGGTGTTCGGAATGATGTGATAGATACCTAGCTAAATTCAAGGGACCAGATGAAATGAGGTCCCCTAATCTTCAACCATTTTGCCTCTCTCCTTTCTTGCCCATTTTTAAATAATGTTGCTCATCTTTTTAGTTTTGATTTACACAAGCTCCGTGAATATTAAAGAAATTAGTCTGTCAAATGTATTACAAATACTTCCTCCCAGATTGTCTTTTAATTTTCCTTATGGTATTTTTAGCTAAAAAGAAGCTTTACATTTTTATGTGATCATATTTATCAAAATTTTGTGGCTTTTAGGTATACCAGTGAGGCTTAGAAAGCCATCCATCTCCCACATGAAGATCACAAAAAGCATTTATAAATATCTTTTTCTAAGGGTGGTTTGATTTTTAATGTTTAAATATTTAATCTAACTGGAATTTATCTGAGGGCTTTGGAGTGAGGTAGTAAGCAGGCTAGTAATCAGCTAGTGCTTTAGGCTCTATGATAAGAAAGACTTGTGTCTGGCCTCTACCACCTAGTAGCGAGTGACCTTGAGAAAAATCACTTAACCTCTTGGAATCTGTTTCTTCCTTTGTAAAAAGGGAGTGATCATACTCCATGACTCAAGCTTGTGATGAAAATGAAGGAATCAAAGAATTCAGAGCAAAACTTGGTACATATAAGTAGATAATTGATATTAGCTGGACTTAGTCTTATTACTATTGCTATTCTCAGTAGATAATCCATTTCCCCCAAATGATTTATTGATTAGTCCATTTCCCCCCAAAGATTTAAAATGGCTGTTTGTATTATATTTCTAATTACAGTATATGATTATATATGTCTAAAACCTCTAGTTTATTGCATTGTTCTGCCTATGCATTTCTATAACATAAGTACCTCATACTTTCAAAATAATTTTATAATAGTAAGCATTTTTCTCCTGTTCCTGGCATTAATTTTGATATTGTAAATTTTTTATGATTAAACATGGGGCTTCTAATTTGAGTCATACATCTAATTTGTTAAGAAAGCACAATACTAATTACCTTTCCAAAAAGCTGGAACAATTTGCATTTTCAGTATTATTTGTGAACGTGCCCACTCCCACACCTTCCCTAACAGCAGGTTTCTTCATATTCTTCCCTCTTTGCAAAGATTTTTTTTTTTGTTATGAATCCAAAGGGTGAAAACACCTCATTTTAATCAGCATTTTATGACACAGGGACAATTGACATCTTTAAATCATGGCCTTTTCTACGTTGCTCTACTTTTATTCAGGTTTTTTTCTTTTAACTTCCCTCAGTAAAGTTTTATATGGTAGTTTTCTTCATTTAGTACATACGCATTGCTTGTGAAATTTATTCCTTGGTATTTAATTTTCATATTATTTTTGACTGGTTATGTAAATGGGCTTTTTCCATTATATTTTAATTTGTTTTTGTTGGTATAAATGGAAGATGTTAATCATTATTTTGCATTTATCTTCATATCAAATATGTAAAATTTGAGTGTTTTATCTAAATGCATTATCTAGCACTTTTAAAACAACTTTAAATAATAGTGGTGAAAGCTGCGTCTTAATTTTGTTCCTGGAATTAAATTCAGTCTTTTCACTTATTCTTTTTATAATAAAATATGAGGCTTTTAATTTGAGTCACATATTATACTTTTTAAGGAAGTATTCATATTTTAATGAAGGTTTAATTTTATAAATTCCTCTATTGGCATCTACCAGGATGGCCATATTTTTTCCTCTTTTGACTTACTAATATGGTAAATTATATTTATGCAGTTCTTATGGATTCCTATTATTGAACTCTTTGCATTCCTAGAATGCCTCCCACTTCATCATTATGTATTATTCTGTTGATCTGCTGTTGGATTATATTAGCAAATGTTTCATTTGAGATTTTTGCCTCAATACTTGTAAATGCATATTTTTCAGTAGTTTTCTTATCATTTGCTATCTTCATCAGGTTTGGGTTGGGTATTAGTATTATGCTGCCTTAAAAAAAATAATTGGAGAAGTTTCCTTGTCATTCACTGTTCTAAAACAGTTTAAAATGCATAGACATTATAGGGTGTTAAAACCCGAATTTCAACCAAGTAAATTTGAAGATCTAATTGGCTTTATTAAACAATTTCTTGAATCCAGCAGCATCCCATCTAACAAGTAGAAGATGGAAGATTTTTATAGAAGAAGGGGTGGGGGCAGGAAAGTTATCAGTGAAAGAGAAAGATTGTTCCAGGTAAGGTTGCTTTCCCTTAGGGGGAAGAGTAAAGGGTCTTATCATGAAGATTACTTCATCTTCCTTTGGGGAATGGAGAAGGCCAAGGTGGCAGAATTGTTGGCACCCATCAGAAAATTCCTGACTATGCAGACTACGTTTCTAAGGAACGCTGAAACTGTAATTAAATTATATAGTAATCCCCAGTTTGGGGACTTAGCCTAAGTGAGGCCATTTTGGGCCTGTGGGTTTCTTTTTAACAGAGAATATGAGTTCTAAAAGAATGATCTCTGTAGCCAGAGAGAGAAATGGATTTAAAATCGGGCGCTGCCACATGATGTGATGAGTAATGGGTGTTATACACAGCTGATGAATTATTGAACACTACGTCTGAAACAAATGATGTACTATATGTTGGCTAATTGAATTTAAATAAAAAATAAAATAAAATCTGGCCCTGCTTTTTCTTTGTTTTGAAATTTAAAAAATGGGCATAAATAATAAAATTAATCAAATAGGTCTCTTCAGAAGACATCACAAAATAATAAATGTTAAACACTTCGCATATCCTTCCAAAGGCACTGAATAAATTAAAGTTGTATCATCAACTTCTCAAAAATTGAAAATTTTACCTGTGAAACCATCTGGCTCTGACAATCTGAGGAAGAAGGAAATGTAGTTCTTTGATATCTTTATCAATTTCTATCATAAATGCATTAATGATTATTAGTCCATTTCTGCTTTTTGTCTGTTAGAGTCATTCAGAGAATTTATTTTTCTTAAAAGCACCCATTCTGATCAGGTTTCATAAAACATTAGAACTGTACAATGTATCCTCTTATAATTAGTTTAATGATCTCTGTACCAGAGGTTCGTTTGCCTTTTTCTTTCCTAATATTTTCTCTCTTTTCTTCCTAAGTATGATAACTAGCTGTTAATTGATTTTTATCTTCTCACATCTTCAATCTTATTTAGTAGTTCCATTATATGGATAATTATATAAAATGATAAAATGAACACTTATGTACCTATGTACTAAGTGAATGTACCATTCACTTTTGAAAAAAATCTCAATATTTTGCTATATTTCATTCAGGCTTCCCTTTACTTTTTCAAAAAATAAAACATTAAAGATAGAATGAATTTCTGTTTGTATCTGTGCTTTATTCACTTCTTGTTCCATGCTGCCTAGTAGGATCCTGAATTCAGTGTCTTCACATACCAAATTTGATAGTTAATTCTATTCACCAAATATTTTCAGCTCTTAGTACTCTGAGCAAATAATGGGTTGGCATTCCAAGCCCCCTTGTGGTTGGAGGGGACCACGTGATTACTTCTAGCCAATAAGCTATGATTTGAGTTGACATGTGTTATTTTGAGGCCAGATCATTTAATTGTTCATCTGAGACCCTCAAAAACTCTCTTTCATAGCAACCTACAGTTTTCTAGGTGGTGGTTGTTTCATCTGCCTGAGCCCCAGAATAAGGATGATGTGGAGGAGAACTTTTAGCAACCTCCAATTGATATGCAGCACAAGTAAGAAATATATCTTTGGTGCTTGAAACTTCTGAGATTATTTTGTTGTCTTGTTGTTTTTACCACAACACAACCCAGACCATCCCTTACATCCATAAACAACACACAGTATGTTTTATGTGTTTTAAATCTCTACATCTAGGCTGTTAAGCTTTTTATGCCCTCTCACAACTTCCCTTTTTCATCTAATGTTATATTCTTGAGATTAATCCACATGATACATGGATCTAGAGTTCTTTCAACTTAAAGGCTGTTTACTGTTCCACTGCCTGAGTGAACCACAATGTATTTACCCATTCTTCTATTAATGGAAATGTGTGTTGTTTCCAATTTGACACTGTTAATAACAATGCCAAATTATTGCACATCTCATACAATAATAGGAAAAATTTTCAGGAACAGGATTATTAGGTTATTGGGTACATGCTTCTTTAACGTTAGATCTTGTCAAAAACATTTCCTCTCTGATTATAGAAATGTATATTCCTATCAGCACTACATGAGAATTCCTGCTTCTACATCCTGTCAATGCTTGGTATTGTCAGACATTCTCATTTTTGTCAGTCTTATTTATAGTATTAATTTGCACTTTCCTGATTTCCAGTGTAATTAAGCACCATTTTGTTTGTCTGTTTTTTGTACAGAAATGACATTTACCTATGTACATACTTTGTCCTTTTTTCCTTGGGTTGTTTTCATTGAAATTTGGGAGTACCTTTGTTAGTTATATGCACTTTGTAAATATCTTCTCTGAGTCTGTTGCTTGCCCTTTCACTTTGTTTATATTTTGTTTTATTCTACAATTTTTAAATTTCAGTGGTTGTTAAGCACTGTGTCTCAACCTATTCGTTTATCATTTGACCTTGTATTTTTACAGCTTTAAGGTAAATTTCACACACTATACAATTCACCCATTTAACATGTAAAATTCAGTCATTTTCAGTATATTCATACTTATGTACAACCATCACTGCAGTCCATTTTGGAACGTTTTTGTTGCCTTAAAAAGAAACCTCCAGGGCGCCTGGGTGGCTCAGTTGGTTAGGCGACTGCCTTCGGCTCAGGTCATGATCCTGGAGTCCCGGGATCGAGTCCCGCATCGGGCTCCCTGCTTGGCGGGGAGTCTGCTTCTCCCTCTGACCCTCTTCCCTCTCGTGCTCTCTATCTCTCATTCTCTCTCCCTCAAATAAATAAATAAAATCTTTAAAAAATATAAAAAGAAAAAGAAACCTCCAAACAGATCCTCCAAACCCTCATCCCTCCAGCCATAAGCAATTACCAATCAACTCTCTGTCTCTGTAGATTTTCCTGTTCTGGACATTGCATATGAATAGAATCATATATGTCATATTTTGTGACTTATTTCCTTCATTGTGCATAATATTTTCAAGGTCCATCCATGTTGTAGCATGGTTTGAACTTTTGTATGCCTTTTTAAAGAGGTCCTTCCCTAACCTGAGCCCATAATGCTAGTCTCTTTTGTTTGCTTCATTAAATTATATAATTTGATTTTTACATATAGGTCTTTAATCTGTTTAGAGTTGACATTTGTGTATGATTTGAGGTAGGGAATTATTTTTTCCTTGTGAACAGCCAATAGTACTAGCACCATTTATTAAAATACTCCATCATTTCCCCTTGGATTTATAGTACTACATCTATTACATATCAAGATCCCATACATTTTGAATTTGTTTCTAGTCTCCATATTATGATCTTTTGGTCTGTTTGTCTGTACTTCCATGCACCATACTGTCTTAGGTGCTATAGCTTTAATTTTATAATAATTCTTGCTCTCTAATATGGAAAGCCCCTTACAGTATTTTTTTAATTGTTTTATTTATTCTGGGCACCTTACAATTCCATTTAATTTTTAGGATAAACTTCTCAAATTCCATGAAAAATTTTTTATTGTAATTTTAATTAGGATTGCACTGAATTTATATATTAATGGAAAACTGGTGTATTTATTATTCATATTCTTTCTACCCAAATACATGGTATATATTTCTTTTGTTTAAATTTATTTTATTATTTCATATAACATTTTATAGTTTTCTCCACAAAGAACTGGCATACTTTCTATTAATATTTTCCTAGGTATCTTATAGTTTTAAACAATATGCAAATAGTAGTCTTTATAAAAATACATTGTCTAATCATTAGTGTTGTGTAAAAATGTGATTCTTTTTTTCTTGTATTTGTCTTGTCTCTAATTTTTTCATTAGAATTTCCTCATTAGTTCTAATGGTTTTATAGCATAGGTTTTCTTGTTTTTTTCATATAAACAATCATATTATTTGGGAATACTGAACTTCTGTCTGTCTCTCTCTCTTTTTCTTTCTTTACAAATCCTTACATATTTTAGTTATTTTTCTCATCTTACAGTTCTGGCTATTACCTAGTGTGCAATGTTGAATATAAAAATGACAGCACATGCCCTTTCCTTATTCTTGACTTCAAACATTTCATCATTAAGTATGATGTTTGCTGAAGGTTTTTCAAAGTTACACTTCATCATATTAAGAAGATTGCCTTCTATTCCCAGTTTTCTCAGCATTTTTAAAAATCAAGAATTGGTATTGAAATTTACAAAATGCTTTATTGCTACTTACTGAGATGATTCTGTGATTACTCTCCTTTAACATATTAACATGATGAGTTATGTTAAATAGTTGACTTAATTTAAACCATGGCTATATTCCTGAGTAAAGCCTTCTAATGTTATAAGCACACACGCACACACAAACTCACATAAAATTTATATCCTTATATATACACGTTATTTTTTTATGCACATATATTTTACTGAATTTAGTTGGGTTATAATATATTCAGCATTTTTCTATCTATAATCAAATGAAATTGACCTAAAGTTTTAATCTTCTTGAACTACTCTTATCTTACCAAGGTCTTAATACAAACTTGGTAAGTATTCTATCATTTAAGATTTTCTAGACCAGTTTGTAAAAGATGGAAAGATAGAGATTATCTGGTCCTTGAATATTTCGAAATGCATGTTTTTAAAGTTCTAAATCCTTTGGTTTGGGGAAGGAAATATTTTTTTTCTAACTACTGATTCAATTCCTGTTGTCCTGTCCCCTTCTAGGTCCTTCTAGGTGGACTAATATTGAAACTGATACAAGACAGATTAACAGGAGAAAATCAAATTTAATAGAGTACAAATGGGGAACCCATATAGACATGGAAATTCCAAACACAGTTAAACAAAATGAGGTACATAAGTCATTCTGAACTAAGGAGAAGGGGATTGGAGTATGGGACGTTAAAGGGAAGGAATGTACTTCACAGGAAGATGAAAAAGACTAAATGTTTGGTAAACAGATGTTTGCTGGGCCACTAGGAAACAATGGGTTGTAGAGGACTTGAATCAAGCAGGTTTTGTTAGGTTCCTCCTTGTTTATCATATTAGTTTATGTCATAATGTAGTTATCTATGGTGATAGCTCTCTTCCTACAGCAAGTTCTCTAAATTATTTTTAGGCAACTGTGGGGGGTGGGGTGGGTAAAGAGCTTTTCCTGAATCTTCTGAGTTTTGATTGCTTTTTAGCTCAAAATAATCTTCATGCCAAAATGGCCTATCTTGGGGCAGCCTGCCCTTGACCCCTACACTGTCATGAATTTTTGCCTATTCAGGTTTTTAAATTTTTCTACATTTTAAATTCAGTTTTGAAACTTCTTTATTCTCCAAATAATCATTATTACAGATATTGTTATTTCAAACATTTTATTCTCATTCTGGATTACCTATGTGTATTTGAATGGCTTTGTTCACAATGCCTTCCACCTTCTCATTCCTTCTATCTCAGTTAACTTTCCCTCTTTCTGAATTACATCTTTTATTATTTCTTTTAGTAAAGATGTGTTAGTTGTAATGTCTTGCAGGGCTTTACTGTCTCCAAATCCTTATTTTGCCTCCTCTTTTAAATGATAATTTACCTAGGTATAGAATTTTAGGTTTAGAGTTTTTTTCTCTTAAAATTTGGTAATTTTTATTCTATTATATTCTGGTTTCAATCTTGCTGTTAAGTAGTATATTGTCAATTTACTTGCTACTAAGTAGTCTATGTCAAATTTTAGGTAATTGTGTTTTCTCTTTGTTTTCATTGTCTTTAGTGTTATGAAGTTTCCTTGGGATATTTCTGGATATGAGTCATGAATAAGATGTTTTCTGGCTATCTTTTCTATTTCCCTGCTATCCAGTACTTTTAGAATTTATATTAAATAGTCTGTATTAACAATGACTGCCATTTGTAATAGGTGTTTTTAAAGCTACACATTCTCCCCAACCATGAACTTCTGGCTATTTCAATAATTCCCGTAGGGGCTCTAACTGAGAACTGATTTCGTTGATGGCAATTGGATTTGATTTCATTGAGTCCATTGGAGTGGATGAGTTTTCTCAGAGCAGTGAGAAGTGGCCATAGGTCAGAAGACTGAGAAATAGGAAAAGATTATTGATGAGCTTATGGGAGCGATTTAAAAAAACTGGTAGGAGCAGAATGCTAATTACAGTAGAAAGGTGGCTGTTGAATGATTTGTAGCTAAGGTAGATGACAGATATCGGGTAGTGACTGGTGGGATATGGAGGGGGGAAAAGGTTAAAATGGAAATGATGTGTTTAAATGTAGATGTGACAAATTAATGATGTAATGAGATAACGCAGAGTGGTTATTTAAAAGTTAATTCCCTTTGGGTGTTAAGTTTATAGCAGCAATGTCCACAATAGCCAAACTGTGGAAAGAGCCAAGATGTCCACCAACAGATGAATGGATAAAGAAGATGTGGTATATATATACAATGGAATATTATGCAGCCATCAAAAGGAATGAAATCTTGCCATTTTTGCAATGACCTGGATGGAACTGGAGGGTATCATGCTGAACGAAATAAATCAATCAAAGAAAGACATGTATCATATGATCTCACTGATATGAGGAATTCTTAATCTCAGGAAACAAACTGAGGGCTGCTGGAGTGGTGGGGGATGGGAGGGATGGGGTGGCTGGGTGATAGACATTGGGGAGGGTATGTGCTACGGTGAACACTGTGAATTGTGTAAGATCGATGAATCACAGACCTGTATCTCTGAAACAAATAATACATTATATGTTAAAAAATAGAAAAAAAAGATGATAAGAAGGGAATAATGAAGGGGGGGAATCGGAGGGGGAGATGAACCATGAGAGACTATGGACTCTGAGAAACAAACTGAGGGTTCTAGAGGGGAGGGGGCGGGGGGATGGATTAGCCTGGTGATGGGTATTAAAGAGGGCATGTATTGAATGGAGCACTGGGTGTTATACACAAACAATGAATCATGGAACACTACATCAAAAACTAATGATGTACGGTATGGTGATTAACATAACATAATAAAAAAAAAAGTTAATTCCTGGAGGGAAGGGAAAGGGAGTGTGGGGATGGGCAACTGGGTGATGGATACTGGGGAGGGTATGTGTTGTAATGCGCACTGGGTATCATATAAGACTGATGAATCACTGACTTCTACCCCTGAAATAAATACATTATATGTTAATTAATTGAATTTAAATTTTTAAAATTAAGTTAATTCTAGGGCGCCTGGGTGGCTCAGTTGGTTAAGCAACTGCCTTCAGCTCAGGTCATGATCCTGGAGTCCCGGGATCGAGTCCCACATCGGGCTCCCTGCTCAGTGGGGAGTCTGCTTCTCCCTCTGACCCTCTTCCCTCTCGTGCTCTCTCTCTCATTCTCTCTCTCTCAAATAAGTAAATAAAATCTTTAAAAAAAATAAAATTAAATTAAGTTAATTCTCTTAGGAGATGGAAGAGGAAAGGATTCAAAGCACACTTTAGAGCATCAGCTACTCCATTATAACCAGAAGAAATGTGGAATTTATCCCTATTTTAGAGAGAAGAGAGACAGAAGGACTGAGAGGTAGACAGCTGCCCAAAGTTACATAGTTACTTATCTAGGTTTGGAAGCCAAGCCCCATAGCTCTAGAACTCACAGCTTTAACCATTATGGTTGTGTGTGACCTCATAAGTGATCCACAACAGCAGGGCAAGGTAAGTAGGGCTTATTATCTAGATTCTCCAGAAGAGGAACCTAAAGTTCAGAGAGGTGAGGGACTTGTGTGAAATAACAACAAAAGTGACAAAGCTGGGAATAAAACTCAGGTCTTCTGAAAAGTTCATTGTTCTTCACATTTAATTACACGGCCTCTATGTCCTGCCTTTTCATGTATCTACAGATTAGTGCTCTGTTATGGAAAGTTGTTTTCCAAATGTGGATACTGCAGATACATTATACGAGTACTTCCCCCATAGGGTGTTGTGAGTCTTAAATTAGGTAATAACTATAGATGCCTCCCATCATCCCTTACACCTAACAAATACTCCATAAATGGAGTGCAGTTCCTTCAGTATTCTTTTACTGACTGCTCATCTTCTTTTCCTGATTCTCAGTCCTTTATTCTACTTTTCTTTATCCCAGAGCAACTAGCATCTTTTTTGACCTTCATCTCTTTGGCCTCAGTCCTTGATCATGGCTGCTTTCCTTAGCTTTCTATTTTCACTGACTGATGAGCTCAATCTCCTTCATGAAGCCTGCCAGGTTTTGGAGAAAAAAGGCTGGATTAAAACACTGATAAAGAGACAAAGCTTAGAAACCTGGAGGAAATAGGACATCAGTGACAGGAAGTATGAGGAAATCTTGCGAGTAACAGTGAACAGAGTTCAGAGACGAGGTGAATGCTAAGCAGGCATATAACATTTGTGTGATAAATGGTACAATAAGACTAAAATGATCATCTTCTCAAAAGTAATACGTTCTATAAAGCACCCACACAGTAACAACAGCAATTCCACTTTTCAGGTTTAAGCCTGACGCTTAGATGGGGCCTATGTCTTTTTAATTTATTTTCAGGTAACTTTATCATTGGGAACTGTAATTGCAGATTGAGTGTACCAGCCATGTATATATGATGTCAATTACAAATACATTTACTACAAGCCTGCTTTTACATACATTATCTCACTTAAACTTCATAACATCCCAGTGAAGCAGCAAAGCTATTTTAATCTCCATTTCAACATAAAGAATAACCAAGGTTCAGAGAGTTCAGATAAATAGCTCCGGATCAGACGAAGTAAGTGGTGGAACAGGATTTGCATTTACGTTCATCTGACTCCAGATTCCTTCTTTTTCCCTTTTTCCACGCTGCCTCACTAAAGAAAACCCATGAAGGTTTGTTGATGAGTAAATTAACGAATAGTTGGTAACAGGAAAACTCAAGAGTGTTTTCTTTCCGTGTTACTGACTTTTATTTGGTGTTCTTCTGGTTTGTACGATGCGAGATTCAGGCTGGGGCTACCCTAGCGGGTTTTGCCCTGGTACTAAAAGTTTGCTTTCCCCCTGCATCCGCACTATACCCAGCACAGGGTCTAGCAACTTGTGGTTTGTTGTGGTTGTTCTCTAGAGCAGCCTTGTGGATAGTCAGATAGGTAGCTTGAGAAAAGCTACCAATGTAAAAGCATTGCTCTTGTTGCCTTTTCAACTTTCTGTACTTTGTTCTCTAACCCTTTCAAAAAAGATACTTCTAAATGGGTCTGTTGGGTTTTTTCTGGCCAACTCTGTCACTTTGCTGGAAAGTGTACCTTTATAGGGTCCTCAGGGGGCCAGACAGGAGATTATCGGACTGTACAAGTAGAAAGTGTCACTCATTATTTGCTTTCTCTAAAGTAAACAGCAAGGATTTGAATGCATTATTTTGTACCAAATTACTTTTTTGATGTGGTCCTTGTTTTCTCTTCTTCCATCAAGATGTAGAGAGGGAAGCATGGTAACTCAAGGAAAAGTATTTTCTTGGTCTAAAAATAGTGTATATCTAGAATAATGTTGGGGGTAGGTTACTCTTGACCTGCATGTGTGGATGTGTGTGCCTGTGAGCACATTTATATGACAGGGCTCCTTCACATTTAACCAGGGAGAGTCCTCTAGTGGAGGGGACCTGGAAAATACCTCAATTCTCTCATTAGAGACAGGTACTAGCTAGAAACAGGGAGTCGAAGAGTCTCTCAACCATTTTGCAGGCCTCTGTTCAGGAAGTGTGAGCACCTCGAGGGCATGGCCTATGCATCACTGTATTCCTGGTGCCCACAGAGATATTTGACAGAGTGGATCCTCAATAAGTATATCTAAAATAAATGAATGAATGGGTAAATGTGAAGAGTGAATGGATAGATGGATAAGTGGATGAAGAAATTAATGAATTATTCATTAAGAATACAAGCTGGGATGGCTGAGAAAGCAGTGAGGGCTAGATTGGGCTAAGCATATAATTTGTAAGGAGTCTGGGAAATGAAACCCTTCCATGATCTCTCAGAGGATACTCAGTCTAATTTAGACATCTTAAAATAAGTTATACTTATTCACATGGTGGACTGAATTCTTGTGTTTACCATCTTTCTCTTCAGAAACACTGCTGAAATGAGAGTAAAGTAGCAAAAATTGCATAAAAAATTAAAGACAAAGCAAATAAGGCAAGTTACACTGGCTAAAAAGAAAAGATTTCAGCATTAATTTGACAAATATGTATTGAGTGCCTACTATGTGCCAGGCACTGTTCTTGGCACTGGGGACAAATCAGTGAGCAGAAGAGGCAAAAATCCCTGCCATCATGTAGCTTATATTCTAGTAGAGGAAGTACATTTTCAAAAGAAACCTGGAAATGGATGGAAGAGTGGTGATTGAAGTTGGAGGTGGAGGAAGTTATAACATAAAAATGCCAACATGGGGCAGACATAAATAGAGGCAAGGTGATTTTTCACACACAAATCAGAATGGCTCATGTTGAAGTCTCAGATACTGCAGAAGACAGGAGTGGGGAACTGGAATAAAAACAGAGGGACTCGTTGAAAGTCTGTGTGTAGAGCTGATGGACATCCAGGTCTCCGCCCTCACCCTCCACAGCAGTGACCCATTTTCTTTTCCTCCCAAATAAGAGATCAAAGGTTTTGTTTCTGAAAGTTGAATTTGGGAAGCTCCAGACTTTGGGACACTTAACATGAAGGAGCCCAGTGGTGAGATCCAGAGTTGAAAACAAAAGGTTTAAGTGAAAGTGTGCACACTGAGACTCCCAGCCCTCCCTCCCTTTCCTCCTCACAGAGCAGGTTATGTCACCATGGCATAATATTGGTGGATTATTCTCCTGAGAAACTGACTGCCCTCATAAAAATAACTTTGAGAGGCTGATATTCAATGGTTCTTCAGTAAGACCACCAGTTTACCACCTGATCATCATGTACTTCCACCTTTGCAAAGTGAGCTCTCAATCAGTATGTATTTGGTTTTACTCTTAATGATTGTCAAGCAATCCAAAGATCATCCAGTATTTCAGAAATCCAGAGACAGTGTAGGAAACATATTCAAAGAGAAAACATAGAAAATGGTGAGTCAGGAATTATCAAAGAAATAATAATACAAGAACTGAGGGGCTCAACACTCCAGATTTGAAAGGATTCCTCAGAGCCTCATCTCTGGAAATTCTGATTTATTGTTAAGGAGTGGCACCCCTGCATTGGTAACTTTATATAGCCCTAAAAATGGTTATAATGCTTACCTAGGACCAAAACAACTGCTCTAGCTAATAATATGAATTTTCCTTTTTTTTTTTTAGATTTAGGTCATGCGTGCCAGCAAACACACTGACATATAAATATTTTTCCTGTGAAATTATAATAGTGTGTCTGTCATGGTATAACTTATGAAAAACCAAGGGCAGAGGCATAGGGCTTCTTTTTCCCAGTCTAGGATTCATATAATGCCTTTTTCTCTTTCTCATCATGTGTAAAATATATAAGAAACAATAACAATCAAGTTCTGTTTGGTTATTAGCTCATAAAATAGTTACAAAGCCTTTTTTATATAAGCTTGCATATTTCCTCTTCCAAAACCTTTTATTTTTTTAAAGCAATGCTCATACCTTATATAGATTACTTTGTAGAATGTTGGACCCCCAAGGCCGTGCCAAACTTGACTAAAAGCTAAAAGACAGAACCCAAAGGCAAGAAGGATGAGCTTCTAGATACCTGTTCTAAAGAGTTATTTATGTAAAATCATATAAACTGTCCAGTTCCTGGAGCAAGTGGGACAGCCTGACAGGGTAGAGAAAAGTTCCTGGTGCTGAAGGTACTCACATCATCTGATGGCTTCGTCTGTTGTCCTAAAGCTATACTTGTTCTGACCATGGAAGGTAAAAGAGAACCCCTGTCATGACTGTTTGCTCTATCTAGTAATTTTCTGTCCTCTTGAGAACTGGATTCTCTGGGTAGATGGTAAAAAAATGTCAAAGTGACCAACTTTGAAATCGTCTATCCTTGGGGCACCTGGGTGGCTCAGTCGTTAAGCATCTGCCTTCTGCTCAGGTCGTGATCCCAGGGTCCTGGGATCGAGCCCCGCATCGGGCTCCCTGCTCTGCGGGAAGCCGGCTTCTCCCTCTCCCACTCCCCCTGCTTGTGTTCCCTCTCTCACTGTGTCTCTCTCTGTCAAATAAATAAATAAAATATTTTAAAGAAAAAGAAATCTTCTATCCTCAAAAGCATCACCCACCAACCAAATGAATAAAAACTAGGACTAAGGCAGAATATGTACCAACAGAACCCAAAGAAAGTCATCCCCTGACCCGAAGTACCAATGGTTCTCATCTTGGATATGAGATGATATGAGTATGGATATGAACTGTTTAGTCTACCTTGTCTCTGCTCAGCTTGGCGGTGTTGGATCTTAGAGATCAAGTAGACCAAAACTGTACTTTACAGTTGAGGGGACTGAAGTTGGGAGGGGAGGAGAACATTCTGAATAGTAATAGTGGAAGCAGGATTCAAAAGCAGCTCAGTTGTTCCCTAGATATGCAGAAACTGTCTCTTACTTATTTAAGTAGTATATTCCAGGTACAATTGGAATATAGGGAAAGGAGCATAAAATGTCACTAAAAGAGCTGGGAAAAGTTATTCAGAGGAGTGGATGCTTGAGTCGAGATATGAAATCAAGCAGGGGATGGTAAGATAGAGGAAGTGAGAGAGGAAAGGCATTGCAGGTGGAAGGAAGAAAATGTGCAAAGTCATGATGTCAGGTGAGAACCAAAAGTGACCTTAGAGATTATAGAACTCCCTCACTTCATTTTTGGGGAAAATAGGCCCTGACACTATGCCAGGTGCTAGGAATAGAGAGCATTAAGATACTAATTATCCTGTCCTCAAGAAGGTTACAGTGTAGTATGAAAGTTATAATTTTATCTTTTCCCACCAGTATGTCTATTTTATTTCTATTTTGTATGACACTCCAGTGGGCCAGGAGGCTTCACTCTGCTTCCTGACTAAATGCTGCAGCCCTCGACCTGGTTATCCATACTGCCGTTGGTGCTAGGATGAGAGGTTATGTACAGGTTCCCTCCAACTGCAGGAAAAGATACATCAGAGCTACATCAGTGTACTACCAATGGCGGTCTCTGTATCCTCATTTTTGTACCCAAAGGACAATTTTCCAAAACATATTCATTCATCACATTTACATTTATATTTTGTTGCCCATACTTGAGGTCAGTATTCATTAGTTCAGTCCGCTAACCCCCTCCCCTGAGCGCCAACTAGTTGCACAGCACGGAGCTAGGTGTTGTAAGGCTGCAAAAATCAACTGCATGAAGGTTCTATCCCTTGGGTAGCTGAAGGTTTCATGGGGATAAATATGTGTACATTACTAAAATAAAATATAGCCGGGCACACATTTCCTTGTGGGGAAAAGGAAAAGAACATTAATTTTTGTAGTAATATGGACTCAAGTCTGCAACTTTGTTGTTTCCTGGTCTTGGAGAAGTTATTTTAACTTCATGTCTCAATTTCCCACCTCAGTAATTGCATATTTGGGTGTGCATATCTATGTGTGCTGAACAAATTAAATAATATCCACATCAGTCCGGTATATGGTATGATTTCAGCATATTTTTACTTAGCATCCCCTCAGCCAATCATCCCAGCACCCTAAATATTTTAAGTTGCCTTGAAGTTCAGAGGAACAGGAAATATTTGGTGGTGTTTTGCTTCTTTCACGAATGATCCAACATAAAACAAATTTACATGGCAACCTACATATAGTTCTCTCAAAATTCTAAATAATACCTTTAGTAAGACAATTTGGAGTGGTGACTTACTGTGTGGCCTTGGATCCTACTTCAGAGAGATTTGGCATACATTATCAAGAATACCATTTTATTTAAAAAGCTCATAAAGCTTCGTCCTCAGCTATTACTGATTTAGGAGTAGCGGATATATGGAAACTTTCACACTCTACTGAACGGGATCATATATTCTTCTCTAACCCACATAACTCATATTTCCAGACTGACTTCTGTGTTCCTCACTTTCTGAGTAATGATGTGAATAGCATGGCTCTAGGTGCTGTTCTCTTATCTGACCAGGCCACAGACTCACTTTCAGTTGACCTTCAGAAAGTATTAGGCAGCATTTCTGCAAAACTTCCCTAAGTAATGAACATTGGAAAAGAAAGTCATGATTTGTGATTCTAAAATCATATAGAAAGTACAAAACACACAAACTCACACGAGGACTCTGGATTGCCAATATATATTGGCGCATACACACACACACACACACACACACACACACACACACATATAGGCTGTCTTTTATTTTTTACTGATTGACATCTGTTTGTTTTTTTCTGGAGCAAAGTGTCATTAATTACAAAAATAAACTAACTGGCAAAGTTCTTATTAAAGATAAATGTGAACTGGGAAGAACATGTGGATAAATCATTCCCTGCCTCATTTAGATTGAGAAGAAACATTTTGACTCTGGAGGGAACAGTGAGAAATGTGTGTATTATAAAGTTATATGTTTTAATAACTTCACCTCATTCTATTAAGCCTCTAACCCCACTGGAATCATAAAAGGTTAATATTGAGATGAACCCTACGAGCATAAATTAGGCATTGGCCATTATATCCCCCCCAAATGAGCCTTAAGCTATGTAACACTTGATCAGCAGGAATTTCCTTTTTTATTAAAGAAATGAAGATGCACTGCATTGAATGGTATTATTGAGAATGCCTAAATTTTCTCATTATCCTACAAGTGCTTAAAATTGCTATTACAGATTTCTGCAGGTCAAATTCCAGGTCTCCATGGACCCCTGCTGAGTTTCTGGAGTACTAGTAGGGAATGTGTTTCAATTGCCCACAAATACGTACTTATATAGTCATATTGAGTGTTTTTAGGAGGAAATGAGATATTTTATTTTTATTATATCTTGGAAGGGTCAATCTGAAATGCAATGCTAGAGCTACAGGCCACACATCAAAACTGGGGCATCACCAAAACTATTCTTCATTTATGAACTTTTTGTGATACTAAAACAGCACCAAGTTATCTATCATTTCTTGCTTCTTAGGTGGCTTCATTTTTCAACATTAGATATTACTACTTCACATCTGCTATTCGTCAACTTTAAAAGTGAAACTTGTCTAATAAAAATAGTTGGATATCCTTTGCAGAGACATGGCACTTCTGGATTGCCATCTATTTCATCAACTTCTTATAAGAAGAAATCCCCAGGTGGTAAAGAAAGTGTGAGTCTATCACAGGGAAACAATTTTATATGATTTTTTTTTGCTTCTTCTGTTTTCAAAACCAGTTATATTTAATTTATAGGTCTCGAAATCCTTTTTTCTTCAGCACTTGTAATGAGATGAAAAGTTCTTAAAATTTGAAATACACACACACACATTAACTGTTTTAGTTTGTGGCACAAATTGTTAAATAATATATATTATTATATATATAATCAATAATAACAATGACACATTAATATGTAATCATTATAGTGTAATAAATGGTGTAATATACATATTTCTAGAATAATGACATTTATCCAATCTAAAATGTATTTTTATTTCAAAGCTTCTTTTAATATTTCATTAATTATCTTGAAAAGATTCTAATTTAATCATCATATCCGAATCTGGAAACACTAGTCAGTGGTTGTCATGATTCAGATATCCCATCAAAACACTGGGAGAAAAAATAGGCAAGAATTTAATCACTGAAATGATGTATTTTGCAAAACAAGTATATTGAATTTAAAGTAATACAAAATGTTTGGGAAGTTTATAATGTTCTCATTTATAAAATATCCACACTTTCACGCATTTGATCTTCTTAACCCAGGGAGATAGATAGGCAGAGCCTCAATGGTTTTTGGCTACAAAATAAGGAAAATCACTCTTATTACATAGCACTGCTATACAGATGAATGATATAATAAATATAAATCATCTATTAAAGACACCAACAGATAGTAGGGGCTCCACAAATATTTTTGAAATGAATTGAATCTTCCCATTTTATCATGTGTGAAAATTGCAATCCAATTTGTTTTAGTGACATGCTCAAACATATAGATATTAATGGTAGTTGTGTTGCCAGAATTTGTGCCTTACTGATTCAGCTGAATTATTTCTAAAGAGGAAGATTTGAATGTCCAGTATTAGTTCAGTTCATCTGATACTGTTTTAATCAATATGACTTGAACCTATTAATTTCATTTTAGGAAATATTTTTGGTAATGTATTCCAGAAAAAAAATAGATTAGAGCACATTTCAAAATTGCTATAACCTAACCATGCAATACTTTCAAATCACAAATTTGACCTATATCACCTAGCACCGTAGCATGGAGATAGTAGAAAGAATAGATTATTAATAGCTACAATTGATTCATCACTTATTTTGTGCTAGGTACATAAGTGCTTTACACGGATCATCTTATTTAATCCTCACAACATCTTAACAACTCTACTCTCATTATCATCATTTTATGAACAGGCAAAAATAAAGCACAAAAAGAGGTTAAGTAACTTTGCCCAAGGTCATGGAAATAAGAAGTGGGAGAAGAAACTATTTTAACCCAAGCAGAATGGCTCTAGTCTAGAGTCTATGCTCTTAGTCCCCATGCTCCACAGCTTCTACAGAGGATATGTAACTAAGAATGGCTCAGTTGAAATGCAAAACAGTACAGTGTATTAGCCAAGAGCATCAAAATTTCACTGTTAGAGAGACTTTAAAAAGAGGAAAATAAGGGTTTGGAAGAGCAAAAGGAATGTGAATGGCTGGCAGAGCAGAGGTAGGAGTTTTTGCAAAGCAGCTTTCAGTGAGAGTGAAGAAGCAGAGGGAAATGGAATCCTTAATGTGGAGACTGCACTCCTATCTCTTACCATTGTAAGGGGCTGAAGTGTGTAGAGACGCTAAAAGGACCAGGAAAGAATATTCTGGAATGTTCTGGTGTGCTCTAGTATAGATAAAGTCATCATGTGCCACGTTAGGGAAGGTGTGAAGCCATAATTCAGTGGGTTGGATGTGAGGGCGATCTGGCTGCGACATCTGTCACCCCATTGATCGCCAGGGTTGATTCGGCTGATCTGGCTGGCTAGGTGGGTGTCCCCTTCCTCCCTCACCACTCCATGTGCGTCCCTCCCGAAGCTGCACGCTCCGTCGAAGAGGACGACCTTCCCCGATAGAGGAGAGGACCGTTCTTTGGTCAAGGGTATAGGAGTAGCTGCGCTCCCCTGCTAGAACCTCCAAACAAGCTCTCAAGGTCCATAATTCAGTGGGCTGGGGTGGGGAATTGAGACTGCATCAATGTGCAGCTATGGTGTAGGGAAAACACCACTAATGCATGAACAAAGGAGAATGGCCTTTTCAGCTCATGTGTCTAAATTAATTACATTTCTGAAACCAGATCAATAGGACTTTCAAGGCCTGAGGTAACAAGGAAGAGTTCATACAAGTGAGAGTTGGAAGGAATGGGAAGGCTGCCAAAACATGGTAAAGAAACCAGGGATGTGTGGCTAATACCTCAAATTCATACACATACACACATATATGCACAGTAATCTACAATATCCACTCTAGATTTTCCTCAGGAGTGTTTTTTAAATATATTATTATATTTTATTCAAAGTGTAAATTATTATCTAATATTATGTGTGATTTCTTTCTCTATAAAATTTAGTTATTTTTGACAATACTTGTAAGTAGCTAATATCATATAGTTTGAGGAGAATAATCTTTTGCTCCAAATATACAGATGATATCTTAGTCACCTCAGGCTGCTCTAACAAAATACCATATACTGAGTGGCTTAAACAACAGAATTTTATTTCTCACAGTTCTGGAAGCAGCAGGGTTGGTTTCAGTCTGAAGCCTCTTGTCTTGGCTTGTAGGCAGCTGCCATTTCTCTTGTATGCTCATACGATTTTTGAGTGCCTGAACAGAATGGGGGGCGGTTAGAGGAAGAGGGAGGGAGATAAACACCTTCTGGTATCTTTTCTTATAAGGGAACTAATCCCACTATGAGGTCTCCACACTCATGACATCATCTAAACCTAGTTACCTTGGGCGCCTGGGTGGCTCAGTTGGTTAAGTGACTGCCTTCGGCTCAGGTCATGATCCTGGAGTCCCGGGATCGAGTCCCACATCGGGCTCCCTGCTCAGCAGGGAGTCTGCTTCTCCCTCTGACCCTCTTCCCTCTTGTGCTCTCTCTCTCTCATTCTCTCTCTCTCAAATAAATAAAAATCTTTAAAAATAAAAATAAAAAAAAAACCTAGCTACCTCACAAATGCCCCATTTCCAAATATTATCACTTTGGGGGGATTGGAGCTTCACCATATGAATTTGAGGGGGACACAGTCATTCAGGCCACAACATATGGAAATTATATATGTTGTAAACTTTTGCCCTAAATGCTGTTGAACAAGTTTCAAACAATTACAAATAATTGTGGAATAAGAAATTACTACTTATGGTTTATTCTAACTTTATATCTATAAAGATAATCAGAAATATCTTCTTCATATCTCAATTACTTGCCTATATACTGCCATTATTTTTTAACTTTTCTCATAAATTTTGGTCAATCAGTCAGAATCTGATCAATGAAAATTAGATGTTATAGTAGCAAGATCTTTAAATTGGATGTCAGCAATATAGGGTGAGGAGTGTTAAATTTGGCACTGATTTCCTGTGTAAACTTGACCTGCTCTTTCTTAGCCTCACTTTCTTCTCTGGATGAGAAATGTGGTTGAACTGAATAATGTTTTATGTGGGGACAGATGGAGGAAAGCACAAAACTAATATGGCAGCCCCCAAAACAGGGGCTGAACATAAGTAACCCTGTCTTCATTATAAAATGGACAAGGCATGGATTATCTGCCTTGTGTAGTTCTTGCTCTTATCCTTCTGAATGCTGATGTTGAAACTATGATCCATGCTTCACAGGAATAGATTGTCCATTGTTGTCTCATTCTGTAATTATGAGTGTTAATAGTCTATTTTGAACTCTGCCTGTAGATTAACTGTTGTGCTTTGTATCAAGATAGCGTTAGATCTGGAATGAAGAAGTCATGGGGATGAGAGGCACAGCACAGGGAATACAGTCAATGGTACTGTAATAGCGCTGTGTGGGGACAGAGGGCAGCTACACTTGTGGGGAGCACAGCACAAGGGATAGACTTGTTGAATCACTATGTTGTACACCTGTAACTAGTGTAACATTGTGTGTCAACTAGACTTCAATAAAAAAAATAATTTTAAAAACCCACCCAGAAGAGGGGGAAAAAGAGAGTGTTGAAATTTTGACATTGTAAATAGTGTCACTGTGTTTCCTAAAAGTTCAGATAATGACAGAGGACCTGTTGCCGTGATTTAAGGCACCAATTGACGTACTAATAGAATCAGCTTTGTACTGTGAGCGACCCACACATCTGTTATCAAACATCTTGTTCGTTTGTGAGACATTTTGGTTGCAACCTCTGCATCAGGAAATATAACTTTATTCAGATTCAAAGCACAATCAAGGGACAATATGATAATGGGTGTTCTGTCATGTGGTACTCCCTGACTCCTCACTGAGCGCAGGGCTGGTGCAGGGCTCGATCTCATGACACGGACATTACAGCATGAGCAGAAACCAAGAGTCAGAGGCTCAACCGCCTGTGCCACCCAGGTGCCCCTCAAACCATTTTTTTTAAATTTCTAAGAATATTTGGATTAAAACAATAGGAAACATAAAACAAAAGATACAAATTAGACTTTGCTTATCTATCTGCATATTTGGCAGTTACTGCAAAGGTAAACTATGGCAAATTCCTTTTAGTTTATAAACTTTTTACCAAAGAAAATTAAAAGATCATTTCTGATAAATGTTCTGTAGGCTTTGTCCACAACCCTACTTAAAAAGGGGTGTGTTTTGCTTACCTGAGGCATATTGAGGCTTTCATAGTGAAAGTGTTTGGATGCTCCATTACACAGAAACACTTGATGAGGTTTTTACTTTATAGAAACTGAAGGATATAGCCTCCTCAGAGCTGTTCCAACAGGATGGCTCTCACTGCTATTGGCCATAGAAAAGGTGTTAAAATGGTGGTCTGCCATTAAATCATAGTTTCAAAGTGTGGTGAAAGAAAAATGTTTTTCTGTATTTAGCAAATGCATCAAGGATGAAAATGTGGGGAAAAAATGATAGTAAAACAATGTATATCCTGCTTCTCCAAAACTGATGACCTTTGAAGAGGCCATAAGTTGCCTACAAGAGGATAAACTGCACTTGAGTTGTTCAGTGTTATGTGTAGATTTCAACCAGCATACAGAAAAATTAAAAAAAAACTTTTTGGAAAAAAGATTGCTTCAAAACTCAAGAAAGAAAGGTCACCATTTAAAATCATGAGACCATTGCCAAACAAATAAATAAAAGACACATTGTTTGAAAATAGAATTTTAACATTTTAAGATAGCTATATTTCATGTATTTTCCACAGTGTATAATATCCCGTTGTAGGGCTATAGTATGGTCATTTCGCCCATGAATCTTTTGGTTGGTTCCAGCTTTTACTGGCACAAACAATGCTGCTGTATTTTTTACATATCTCATGGTTAGGGCTGCCACATAACCTGCAAAATACCCAGTTAAATTTGAATTTCAGATAAACAATAGATTTTTTTTTAGTATAAATATGTCACTAACAATATATGAGAGCTATATATAGAGAGATATACTATTTTTTATTACTTATCTGAAATTCAAATTTAATTGGATGCTCTGTATTATTATTTGCTAATTCTGGCAACTCTACTTATGGTCCAACTTTTCAAGAAGCTATCTAGGATATATACCTAAGAATGTGATTGTTACGTTATAGGAAATAAATATGTTCAACTTATTTCCAAATTGGTTGTATTTATTTACATATCCACTTGAAGTTGTATGAGAACTCTCATCACCTCGTATCTTCACTAATATATCATATTGCCAGACTTTTCAACTTCACCGATTTGGTGAATGTAAAATTATGTATCACTGTGGTTTTTATTTGAATTTCTGTCATTACTAATGAATTTCAGTATCTTTTCAAATGACTATGGACCATTTGTATTTTTTTTTCTGTGAATTGCTCATTCATGGTTTGTGCCTCTTTGTTTTTTCTGTTGACTCGTTTGTCATTTTGAAGATTTGGAGGATTTCAAATTAAGGTTAGTCTTTGTTGATCATATATGTATAGGTTGGCTTCCAGAATCTCTATTAATCATCTTGATTATTATAGCTGTATGAAAATACTGCATTATCTGATAGGACACGTCTCCCAATTTTTTTGAGAATTGATTTAAGGTCTAGTACATGGTCAGTTTACATTAATATTCTGTATGTGTTTAAGAATGTACATTATCCAGTTGTTGAGTATCATGTTCTATATATTTTCATTAGACTGAGCATGCTATTTATGCTTTACAAGTGTTCCAGATACTTATTAATATTTTTCTGCTTAATCCATCAACTACTTAGAGAGGTATGTAAAAATACTTTCAATATAATGGTGGATTTGCTCATTTATTTTTTCTTGTAGTTATGTCAAATTTTACATAATAAAATTTCAAGCTATTTTAAAAGCTATTTTTAGTAGGTTCTATCAGGCTTAGAATTGTCTAATTTCTATGACGAATTGATTCTTTTATAAATTATTCTATAATAATAATATTTGCCTATGATCTATTTTGTCTGATATTAATGTAGCTAAGCTATATTTTTGGTTTACATTTATTTTGTATAGCTTTCTGTTCTTTTACATATTTTTTGTGTCTTTATATTTGTGTGACTCTTGTAAACAACAAATAAAATAGATTTTTTTAGACATCCTATCTGAAAATCTTTTAACTGGAAAGCATAGTTTGTATTGATTGCAATTGCTGATTTATTTTGATTTATTTCTATCAACTTATTTAGCATTTTCAGTTTGCCCCCCTTTTGCTAGGGTTCTTTTGTTATTGTTTTCTTTTTAATTCCTGACTTGACTGCTTTTGCTGCAACTGTGATTCTTTTCCCTGGTTCCACTTTTCATAACACTATTTGTTTGGAAGTTATACATGCACTCTCTTTTAATTATTTTACTAGTTCATCTAGAAAATTTAACATGTATGTGCAATGTGACAAATGCTAAAGTTAATCAATATCTTTCTCTATTCTCAAACTATACAAAAACCTTAGAAAGCTTGAATTCCAGTAACACCATTTCAAATTATATTCTTTTCAGCATATGTTTTTTAGTATTTTTAGTTTTATCTTTATTTTCTATGAATATGTAGTGATTCCTATTGGTAGAAAATGAAGCAAAATATTTTATTAAATATTTTCCCTTACATGAGCTTAATTACCACATAGTACTCAATTATTTAGAAAAATCATAATTTAACTAGATCACTTTCGTTGAACATTCAACTTGCTTCCAAACTTTCACTATTACCAACAGTAGTAGGCTTGGTTGACAGAAAATTATTTAGAGGTAAACCCAAATAGCTCATAATAACAGTTAACACTTATTTATCACCTATATGAAGTAGTAATTGTGCAAAGTGCTTTCTGTAAATTATTTCATTAGTCTTCACAATGATTCTGATATAGGCCCTATTATTAGTGTGCTATTTTTGGAAATCAAGGAACTGAGACTCTAAATTTCTGTTACCTGGTTAAGGTCACACAGCTAGTATATAATATAAGTGAGCTTTGGATTCAGGCAGTTTACACTTTGAGATGGAGAACAAAAGAGTGACAATTTTTTTAATACACATTTTTTAGATTCTATTTAAGGAATCAAAAATGGTGTCATGCTACTCCAACACACGCTGAAAATGATCAATTAATGATAAGATGAGTGATTTGGAGCATCTATTATTGACATATTGATTATGTTGACTCTAGTTATTTTAGCAAAAGTGTTATCTCACAGGTACTTTTGGACAATGGGCTTTCCAGCCTCTTTTCCCTCCAAGGCAACATGAGCCATTGACTGCAATTCAAACTGCTTAATTTTTACAGTTTCTTGTGTGCAGGCTTGTGTGCTGTGACCTTTGGACCTTCCTAACAAAGAGATTTCCTAAATAACAAAATAGGTACTCATTATAAAAAAATAGGTACTTAAAAAAAATATGCCTCACTTCCTAGCTTCTATTGAAATAGGATTAAATGAACATGAATATGCTTTATACCACTATTCAGAAACATTCCTCTAATGTGATGATAAGAATAGCTATAATATAATTTAATCGTAGATGTAAGTCATGAAATAAAGGTGGTTACAATCTTGACTACTTTAATCTAACCTGAAGACCTAGAATTGATTGATTTAGTGAGCAATTATAGATTTTGATTCAAACTTACTAAGACTGGCATAATCTTATTGATTTTTCTATTTCATGTCATAAACCATTTCAGTATGATTTCAGACTTGCATGAATAGCAATTTAAATGTCTGAAAATACAGTATGCATTTTGTCAAATTAAATGTCATTATATTGCACTTACTTAAAATAAGAGATACTTAGAGCCAGAACACCAAAATGTAAGTTGCATGAGGGCAGAGATTTCTGCCTATTTGTTCACTACTATTGTCATATTTTCTTGGACAAAACCCAGAATAAGCACTTGTTAAATATTTGTTAAATGAATACACACCTGAATATTTATTTCTCAGCAGTCACCGTTGGGTGCATATCAAGTGTATGTTATCAGGACAAAAAAGAGGCTCAGAGCTCTACAGCAGCAGTTGTCAACAGGTGGCCTGACTGCCCTTAGAATGTATCTGGGGCAGGATTTGTAGTTTGAAAAAGTTCCCTTGATGATTCAGAATTAAACACTCACTTTCTAACAAGTGTTCCCAGTGCAGTAAGTGCAAGCTACTTATCGTGCTTCTCCCTGGGTAGATTTTTTTCTATTGAGCAGTGACCCTCAAAGTTGTGAATATGGCCTAGCATGTCTAAGAGTATTTTCTCATTGTGAATCATCCTTTGTCCTTTGTTCAATAAAATATATGTCTGTCTTGTGTACAATCAGATCTGATAAAGAGTTGGGAGGCGTTGTATAGGGTTAGCTGGAATGAAACGAGGTAGCAGACGGAATGTTAACACATGGTGGATACAATTACCAATATCAGAAGAGCCATTTTAAATATTCCATTTGTGTGTTCACTGATTTGCAGATGTTCTGGAAAACATCCTGTGATTTCATTTTTAGCATCTGAATCAAGAGACCATTCTAATCATTTTAAAAGCTTTTTATTATAAAAAGATTTAAAGGAAGCTGTGTGTTATTAACAGCTATTGAATATACACATTCTGGAGAAAAATATTTTTGAATGATTTCTCTTGCAATTCTGAAAAACTGGGCAGTATTGTGTATTCTTTCTCAAAGGGGAATGTTGATTTAAATTAATATAGGTGTGCCCCAGTCTATGAAGGCCTAATTTATGAAACTGAATTTAAAAACTCCGTTGGTTTGTTGTATTTTCTGTCAGGAGGCAGTCTTCATGCTCAGAAAATCCGGCAAGATCTATTAGAGAGCACAAAGATAGCAGTCTTGAATTCCTACCCTGATTTTGCCTTGTAAGATAAGATGATTCACTCTGTAACTCTGGGACTCCATTTTCTCACTTGTAAAATAAGATCATTTTAAAAAAAATTCCTCTAATGTACAAGCCTCTATAGAGTAACTAACACTTAACCAAATTTTGTTCTAAATCATGGTTTCCAAATGTCCAATGCCAGCTTGACTACATAAGTGTCTTGTGTAAGAGCCGTTTAAAATTACAGATACCATGGCCTCACCTCTAGATCTTACAGAAATCTGCAGTTTTGTAAAATGTTTCATTAAGTATGCTCTCTAAGTGAATCTCATGTACTCCTTCCCCCAAATCCCAAATTTTGGAACTCCTTTTTAAAGCACCTCCTGAGATGGTTTAATCTATCACAGGCATATATTGGGCAGATTTTAAAATATGCTTTATATTACATGTCATTTCATGTAGCTGATTTAATTATTCTCTTAGGTCTCTTTATATGAAACACTGCAATTAAAATCTATTATGAAATTTTTTCCCTTTTTCTCCCTATTTCATATTTCCTAGTTAGGTTCACTTTCAAGAGGTGGAATTAGCAGACCAAATGCTATGAAGTACGAGGATGAGGTGAATGAGGACTCACCTTGGACACCAAATTTACATAATATCTTAATGCAGAATTTGAGAACAATAAAATTGTTATAAAAATCCATGGTGAACAAAATAATATTTTAAATAAAGACAGGATGAGATTTTTTTTTCCTTTTGCCTCAGGCTCCAATATGGCTCAGCACGACACTGCTGCCAACATCAATTGAATATTATCTTCTCTGAAGACATTTACAAATTTGAAAGGTGGAAGATGATATCTTAGTGTCATAATTTATCTCATATGTACTTACTTATACACATCTTTAGGACACAATGCCACAATAAAATAAGGTGACTTCAAATCATATCTAATTTGGCAAAGCAATGTGAATTACAAGCAGATGAGAAATGATAAATGCTACTTTTCTTCTGTGTTTCTTTCTGTTTTCATTTTATATTGTTCAAGCGGTGCTGTTTGGTCCATACTGGCTCATGATTGTCATCTTCTTGGTGGATTGTTCCTTTATCAGAGTGGGATCTCTGTCTTTGTTCCCATTAACGTTTTCCACCTTCAATTCTGTTTTTCTGAATATTAAGATTGCTTTGATTTCTTTTGTTAGTAAGTTACTTGAATATTTTATTTTAAGCCTTTCATTTTGCTTAGATATGATTCTTGTAAATAGCATATAGCAGAAATTATTTTTGTTCTGAATTAAATGTCTTTTAATAGGCATGCTTAATTTATTTCCATTTATTGAGAGCAATGATCTATTTTGTGTATTTACCATGCTTTTGCATTATTTCTTCTGTTCTCCTTTCCTTTTCCCTGTTGGATTATTGAGGTTTATTCTTTTCCTGCTCTATTTGAGTACTTTATCACATTCTATTCTTTGATTGGTTTTCCTTTCATTTTTACCATTTAAACAAAAGTCTGAAATTAGGGGCACCTGGGTGGCTCAGTCGTTAAGCATCTGCCTTCTGCTCGGGTCATGGTCCCAGAGTCCTAAGATCAAGCCCTGCGTCTGGCTCCCTGCTCAGTGGGAAGCCTGCTTCTCCCTCTCCCACTCCCCCTGCTTGTGTTCCCTCTCTCACTGTGTCTTTCTCTGTCAAATAAATAAATAAAATCTTTAAAAAAAAGTCTGAAATTATTTGGACTACTGGATATCTACCTGCAAAAAGAATGAAGTTGGACTCCTATCTCAAACCATACAAAAATCAGTTCAAAATGGGTAATAGACTTAAACATAAGAGTTAAAACTATAAAACTTATGGAAGAAAACATAGGCATAAACCCTTGTGACCTCAAATTAGGCAATTGTTTCTTAAATATCTCAAAAACATAAGCAATAAAAAAATAGATAAATTGGATCTCATCAAAAACATTTGTACATAAAAACATTTGTACTTCAAAGGACTCTACCAAGAGAGTGAAAGGATCAATCTGCAGAATGGTAGAAAGTATTTGCAAATCACATATCTGATAAGATACTTGTATCCAGAATATATAATATATATGTATATATATGTGTATATATATATATAAATAAAAACAAAAAGACTAACAAGTAAATACAACATGGGTAAAGGGCTTGAGCATTTTCTCTTTTAAGATATACAGATGGCCAGGGCACCTGGGTGGTTCAGTAGGTTAAGTGTCCAACTCTTGATTTCAGCTCAAGTCGTCATCTCATGTGGATGGAGCCCCAGTTTGGGCTCCGTGCTCAGCGGGGAGTCTGCTTGGGATTCTCTCCCTCTCCCTCCACTTTTCTCTCTCTCTCTCTTTCTAAGTTAAAGAAATCTTTAAAAAAAGAGATATACAGATGGTCAATAAGAATATGAAAAGATGCTCAACATGATTAGTCATTAGGGAAATGCCAATCAAAACCACAATGAAATGCCACTTCACCCCCATTAGAATGGCTAGAATAAAAAAGAGAGGCATTAACAAGTGTTGACAAGGATGTGGGGAAATTGGAACCTTCATAAATTGCAAGTGTGATTATAAAACCGTGCAGCCACTTTGGAAAACAATTTGACAGTTTCTAGAAATGTTAAACGCAGAGTTAACACATAGCACAGAAATTCCACTCCTACGTATATACCAAAGACAAATGAAAACAAATCTCCACACAAAATCTTAATATACAAATGCTCATAGCATCATTGTTTATAATAGCCAAAATTGGAAACAACCCAAATGTCTATCAACTGATAAATGAATGAACATAATATTCATCCACACAGTAATCCACACAATGGGATATTATTTTGTCAATAATAAGAAATAAAGTACTGATACATGCCACAGTATGAATGATCGTTGAAAAAGTTATGCTAAGTGAAAATCAACACATAAAGCCACATATTATGATTCCATTTTATGAAATGACCAGATTTCAGAAATGAAACTGTAAGTAGATTAGTGGTTGTCTAGGTCTGGGGGAATGGGGTAAATGGAGAAAGATTGCTAATGGGTATGAGGTTCCTTTTCAGGTGATGAAAATGTTCTAAAAGTAGTGTTGATGATTGGGGCACCTGGGTGGCTCAGTCAGTTAAGCATCCATCTCTTGGTTTCCACTCAGGTCATGATCTTGGTGTCGTGAGATCCAGCTCTGCGTTGGGCTCCATGCTCAGCACAGAATCTGCCTGAGATTCTGTCCCTCTGCTCCTCCCCCTGCTTGCAATCTCTCTCTCTCTCTCTCTCTCAAATAAATAAATTAAATAAATAAATAAAATAAAAGTAGTGTTGATGGTTGCATAACTCTGTAAATATACTAAAAACACTGCACAATTTAAAAGGGTAAATTTTATGGTATTTTAATGGCATTTCAATAAAGCTTTTATTAAAAATCTAAAATTAGGCATGCCTTGGTGACTCAGTTAGTTAAGCGACCGACCCTTGATTTCAGTTCAGGTCATGATCTCAGGGTCGTGAGATTGAACCCCACATCGGGCTCCACGCTAAGCAGGGAGTCTGCCTGAGATTCTCTCTCTCCCTCTGCCCCTCCCCACCACACACACTCACTCTCTCTATCCCTCTCTCTCTCAAATAATAAAAAGTAAATCTTTAAAAAATCTTAAATTAATGAGTGTGTCTATCTTTCTAAGACAACTTGTTCTGATGTCCCTATATTCTTGGGTTAGATTTTCTTCTTTGGATTAAGATTTCTTTTTGTGGTTTATCATTTTTAATGGAGAGGTCACCTGTTTGGGAACTTGTTTTAAATCATACATGTCTCTCCACACTGGGCATGTCATCGTTCCCTTTGCCAGACAGTCTTGGGTTTTAAGACTCCAGAGAGTCTTTGTGAGTGGCTTGGTGCTCTTTATTTAGATACTGCAATTCTAGTCACCATGTCTTCATGTGGCACAGGCTGAGTTCCCAATCTTATGGTAGCATTTAGTGTCCTTTTGTAGGACAGGCAACCTTGGGGGTATAGTTATATCTTCCCCCTGAATATGGGCAGAGAGTTCAACTCTAGGGTCTGGCTTCATGAAGGAAGCCAGGTTTTGCTATCTCACCACTTGAGGGATTAGTTCAGTCTCTGTTAGCACAGGACATTAAAACCCTGGCCCCCAGTTCTTGTTTCTGATCATGGCTTCCTGTAATCTTTCAGCTTCAGCCAGTGTTCTGGCCCGTGGATAGTCGACCTTTGTATTTAATACAGTTAGGCATTCTTAAAAAAGAAAACAAGCATTTTTCTAGATTTTCAGTGAAGGAGGAGGTTTTAATATGTGTTCAGTCACTGGAAAACTAACCAAGGGTAGGAACATGGAGCTAGAATTTATCTAATATAAAATAGTTACTATGAAATAGTGTGCATGTGCTAACAATGTTGTTTAGGTCTGGTTACTACTAGTGAAGCTGAACATTTTCATGTATCTTTGCTAACATTTTATAGTTCATTTTAATGAATTACCTTTGTATAACCTTTTCCTCATTCATCTCTTTGCAACTTGGTTCTTTCTCTATCAGGTCTTATGAGCTGCAAATGTTCACTTTGCTTTTTTGCCATTTAATTTTTAATTTAGTTTTTTTAATGTTCAAAGTAGTTTAGTTGTTAATGAAATCTGTTAGTCTGTTTTGTGATTTCCTCTTTTAATACTGACTCTTTAAATACACACACACATGCGCGTGCGTGCACACACACACACACACACTCACACACACACACGAAGAGATTAGCAAATGATCCCCATGTGGTGTTTGGGACAGGTCAGGAAGCAAAGAAGTTTTCAAAACAGGACCAAGCACTGGGCAGCACTTACGGTGTTTAACAACTTGTCGTTTGCTAGAATGAAAACTGAATAATGCTAATAATCCCCCTTGTGCAGATGCACTTGTGATCAAATTTGGTATTTATCATGGTCACAGTGAAATAGGAATACATTTCTTTGAGGTCTCTTAAAGGTGCTATGGATTCTTGAATTTGAATCTGACTGTCAATCATCAATTTTTTTCTCTCATCATATTTCCATTTTCATACCTCAAAGGAACTACCATGGATGCACAAAGAATGAAGTTTCACTGGCATGTTGCAAAAGTTGGCATCAACACAGACCGCAACTGAGAAACAAAGAAATGGGACTTGAGCGACAGCTGAGATGTGTTCTATTAATATTTAAATTGAGTTTCTCATTGGAGACATGTCTAGACTGGTTGACTTTTTTAAAGAAACAGACTAAAACTAATTTTACTTCACTGCTGAGCATTTCTTCAGCAAAACTATATAATTTTCTTTCTCTTTCTTTTGTCAGTTTTTATTTATCTTGCTTCACACCTCAAAATAGTCAATAGCTTCTTATTGCACAAAAGAGAAGTCAAATTACTTATCATAGTATTCAGAGTCATTTATAATTTGGCCCAAACCATTTTCCTACTATTATCTTTCTAAATAATAATAATGGTGATAATAATAATAGTTCATTTTACTAAAATTTACTTACAATGTGTTATGAATTTGTGTAAGCCCATTACATACATGATCTAATTCAATCTTCACAACAAACTTCCTATGAGCTTCCATTTTTAAGATGAGGAATTTGAGGCTCAAAAGGGATAGGTAATGTGCTCAAGGTTAGATAGTCAGTTTGTCTTGTAGCCAGTCTGTCTTGTTCCCCAGACAGTGCATTTACTCTCATATTTCTGATAGCCAGGCCAGGCCACAGTGGCCTATGTGCCATGACTTGAATACCTCTATTTCAAAAGTCCATATGTCTGCATGTCTTTTTCTCTAGCCCTTGTATGCCTTAACACTCCATACCTACAGATCAAATCTTTCTCATTTTTTTTTACTTCAGTGCTCTTTTTAGATGCTGAGAACTTCCACACTAGAACCCTTGAATCCAAATAAATGTTTACTCTTATATGTGCCCTTGGAATTTTGCTTGTCTTCACAGTTAGTGCATTTTCATCTGTTTATTATTACTATTATTACTACTGCTTGCTCCTAAGTTCATCTCCCTTATTAGTCATTACTTTCTAAGCTCAAAAGCTGCTCACATAGGAAAACCTCAGAACCACACCAGGTTAGGGCTTGAAAGAAGGGATCTTAGAGATCATCTCTTCAACTCCTTCCCACTTCACAGATGGAGAAATTGGACACCAGGGGAACTGACTTGCATTAGATTATACATCTTATCAACTATAAAACTAGCAATGGAAGCCAAGTCCCTGTACCACAGGACATTGCCTTTTTTGTCTACATACCAGGGCAAGTCATTTACTCTCTTAAGACATTTTCAAGAGTACACAGCCCCTGCCTGTGAGCATCATGAATGCTGCGGAACTAGCAGCATGGCCTAGCCATATCAGTCTACTCCCATATCCACATGATCCTGACTTGACGCATTCTGACTCCAATTTCAGATTGTTTTCCAATTCATTTGCAGTATCCTTCCATGCCACTTATCATTCATGTCACTGTTTTTCTCTCAAATCAAATGAAAATGAATCCACAGACTTGTCATAGGATCTGAGTGGGACACAGCCAAGTATTGGTATCAGGGGACCCTGTGTTGGACAACAGCTGGTGTTTAGGAATGATGACTTTTTCAAACTCCTCTCTCCAGAGGAATTTGTGCCAAGAATTCTGTAGTTTCTCATTTAATTCCTGTGGCCTGTGGCCAATAGATAACTGAAAGTTGTAAGTTAAGCAAGATTTTTGTATCTGCTAATCTTGATGTATTTATCACACCCAGCCCATATTTGCATTGGTCTTCATAAGGTATGAGTTAACCATGTTGCCTGAACTACCTTTCTCCAGACCTCTGAATCTAGCAACTTTCAAATAATATTTTTTTGTGTAGTTTTCTTAGGTGAATATTTCTTTATCATTAAGACACTGCCCACCACTCCTGTTAAGTGCTACCAGTTCTAGCCACGGATGATATTTCCTTTGTGTAGACAGATTCAAAACAGAATGATCCAGATATAGCAAATGAATCCCTTTATACAAATGATTATTAAAACACTCTGAAAAGGAAGAGTGCAGTTACAATATTTTTATTAATCTACCTACTAAGATCTCTAAAAAGCATTGATTAGAGATTTAATGCAAATCAAATTTCATAATGAACATAATGTTCAGTTTTTTATTTCCTCATTCTTATCTTTGTTGATTTAGAATACCATATATGAGAGAATTTGGAAATAGAGCCAATAGCTTCAATAGTACTGTGATTTCTGTAAGATAACATACCATTTACAGATTGAGTCACCCATGAGAAATGTTTCTATAACAATTTATAAAAATATGGTAACAAGAAAAAAGCCCTCCAACTAGGTCAAATACAGTAGTCATGTTTACCTATGTATATCTTTATTTACAAAAGAAGACAGATGTACACACATATACACACAAGATAGAAAATATTTCATGTAAAATCTGCTGAGAAATTCTTGGCCTTTTATTCACAAAATAAAAGAACAATCTGTAGGAAAATACTTAGATAATATATGACTGTGTAGAATTAACTTATTGAACATTTCTATGGATCAGGCTTCTATAATTTTGTAGCAAATATTTTTCCTTAAAGTTAATGACTTATGGTAATTTTATGAAATTGGTATATAAAGGAAGTCTAAACTTTTTACAATACTCAAGTGACTGAGTACTTGCGTTGTGTTTGGTTCTATGCTAGGTGCTGAAGGGGCTACAAGGCTATATCATGCATGAAAATTGTCTTCAGAGAATTTACCATCAAATTAGGAAGACTTTCAGTGTGGTTATTCTGGATGACTTTCTTGTGAGATGCCATTAGTGGACACCTCCGAGCTCCTTCATTCCAAAGTAGTCATTTAAGTGAAGATGGAACTAAATTAATTTCTTTTTTTTAAAGATTTTATTTATTTATTTGAGAGAGAGAGAATGAGAGATAGAGAGCACAAGAGGGAAGAAGGTCAGAGGGAGAAGCAGACTCCTTGCCGAGCAGGGAGCCCAATGTGGGACTCGATCCCGGGACTCCAGGATCATGACCTGAGCCGAAGGCAGTCGCTTAACCGACTGAGCCACCCAGGCGCTGGAACTAAATTAATTTCTGCAACAGGTTTCCATTAGCCAGCTATTTGGCTTCATCAAAATAAAATTTCCATATTTTTCTTTAATTTGAATTACCTCATAAACTACATTGCTTAAGGGCATAAGCAAAAAGGAAATTAACATTCTTTATCACTTCCTTAATCAAAGCTTGCATAGAACCAATCTTATACATAGTTCATCACAAAATAAACATTCCGGATACAATAAGAGAAGGGTGCATTTGATTTTGAATATGATAATAAGTTATTCAATAAATATTGAAATAATAATTTTTAAGTCATTGCAGTTTCCCCATTTGTGGCAAGTGAACCATATCTAGCTGTTCTGTCTTCTGACCAGATTTCTCCAATTTCAGTAGTCAGTTAGGCTTCAGTTATTGATGTGTTATTTGATTATTTTCTTGCTTAAAAAATCATACATGTTACACATGAAATCAATGCAAAGTAAGCTGAGGTAATTATCCTATTTTAAGTTATACCATACTGGCAAAAACGATCTGCAGAGACTTTATAGTACAAAAAGTACATAAAAATAAAGACCCAGAGGATAAGAAGTTGTCGGTAATTAATTTAGCGTTTCTCAAAATGATGTTCTTCAGATTTAATTTATTTTAAGCTAAGATATATTAATATTTTTTTGAAAGGACAAGACAGTATAGAAGAAAAGAAATGGCAAAATAAGCTTGTAAACAGTGTAGGACTTTTCTGAGCTGTAATGGTAATATACACAGAAAAGGTATAAGTGGTAAATAAAGCATTTGACTACATGACCCCCATCCCTTTTAAAGCAAATATTATCAAGTACTATCTAAGGCAAAGGATGACAAACGTTTTCTGTAAAAGGCCAGATGCACTTGATAGGCATTATGGTTTTTTCACAACTACTAAACTCTTATAACACAAAAGTAGCCACACACAATATGTAAAAGAATTGGCATCACTATGTTCCAATAAAAATTTATTTATAGACAATGGCAGGGTTTTTAAAAAGATTTATTTATTTATTTTTAAAAGAGAGTGGGGGAAGGGGTAGAGGGAGAGGGAGAGAGAGAATCTCCAGCAGACTCCTTGCTGAGCACAGAGTCCAACGCAGGGCTCCATATCAGGACTCCGAGATCACGACCTGAGCCGAAATCAAGAGTTGGACGCTTAACCGACTGACCTACCCAGGTGCCCCAGTGGCAGATTTTTTACAAAAAACTGAAAAGACACCTTCCATTTTCAAGTGGTTATTCACATGGGCCTTGGAGTCAGAGAAATCTGGATTCAGACCTAGCTTCTACCATATATAAGGTATAAGCCCTTAAATAAATCACTTTACCAACCTAAGCTTCTGCTCTCAGTGCTAAAAACCAGTACCTACCATATAAGAATGTGGTGAGAATTAAATAAGCACTTAGCACAGTGCCTGAGACCACTCAGTAAGTGTTCAATAAATTGTCATCCGTGTGTGTGTGTGTGTGTGACACATGGTGAGTTTTCATTGAGTATAATCAATGTAACGGATTTATTAAGAAGTCTCAACTCAGTGGAGAATAAACAAGCAAGGGTTTTGCTTTTTTCAAACACTGCTTTTGATCTTGGTTCCCATTCATAGATGCTATCTTAGGTAGATTCCATAACTTTCTGGTTACTTTCAGCCCAACAGAGTTTACAATTTCAGTCTCTACCTCAATTCAAATCTAATTTCATCTCTCTTTGTCCTATAGCAGATCATATTCTGGAGGTGGAGTTTGAAGTCATATATCCCTGGAGATGGAGAGGAGACAGTAGTCTGCTGTTTTACCCCGTCCTTCACCCTACCTTTAGGCTGGTCCAGGGACACTACCTCTCCCTCTGTTTCCTGAGTCTGGCTAGGTGCATGGAAAACATCCCTGGTCTTACTCCGGTTTGGTCTGCTTTCATCTAGGGGTGGCCTAATCTAGTATTGTAGTCTTCCCACAGTTAACGTGTATAGTTTCCCTTGGGTGTTCTTCCACCTTATCTAAGCTCCTTGGTCATATAGAATCTCCTTAGAAAGGGATATCCATATACATATTTTGAGACTTAAGTTTATAACATCTTCCAAGAGAGACAATTTGTTTGCTTATGGCCAGTGGATTACCAGGGATTATGATGATTGGAAGCTGGGCATCAATTCACTCTCCCTCCTATATTACAGCTTTTATTTAGTGTGTGTACATATGTAGTAAATATAGTGTGTGTGTGTGTGTGTGTGTGTGTGTGTATTTTCTAGTTGTTCTTAGAGGAAGGTTAGTTCCAAATCACTTAGTGCACTATTTTCAGAAGTAGAATTCTCTTAATAACTATCCTGTTTTAATTATATGTTATTGTTTAGTAAAGCAAATTCCTTATCCCTTGTTATTTTAGAATCTCTTGCCTAATCTCATGATTATTTTTCCACATGAAATTTAGGATCATTTTGTCAAATTATAAAATGAAATTACATTGCATTTATTGATTTATTTAGGGAGAGATGACAGTGTTTTACTAGGATTTTATTAGGGTATGACTTGAAAAAATAATAATTTTAGCCCCCTACTTTCAATTTTATATCAATTATTTTTATTTTCATGACATTTTGAATACTAATATGCCTAATTTATTACTTTCTGCATGAAACTAATGGATGGAGCCTTTTTAAAAGAACATATGATAAATGTATTTCCCTATTCCTTATCTTATGTCTTTTAAATCAGGAACTAATGTTGAATTTTATGCATGACCTGTCTTTTAATTTTCCTTTAACTAATGTTTATTTTATGTCTATTAGATGCCAGACAATCATGTATTGTAGGTATCACAATGAACAAAAGAGAGAGAAACAATTTCCAGGATTTAATGAAACTTATGACCTGTGTTACTCAGGGTCCTAGCAAGAAACAGATGACACACTCAAAAGGGATAATTCAAGAGATTATGATGAATAAAGATGCAAAGATATGGGCAGGATCAAGAAAAACAAACTATGGGAAAGCACACCTGGGTCAGCGAGATTGTAAAGTTACCAGTATCCATGTGTGTTCAGGTGATGTTGCCTGATTCTTTTATCGTCAAGTTTTTCAACATTTCACCTAATGATTTTACCATTAATTGGTTATGCCAGGATATATCATTCCTTTAGGGGTCAAAAAATGGAGATTTTCTCACTCTATATTGCTCTTGAATTTATCAGTGTATACTCTTCTATAAAGAAGCACTCTCTATTATTCATTATTTGGTTATCCTGAAATATAATCGATCTGGAAAAAGAGGGTAAATGCTTAATTTTTCCTGTTATTATTCATCAGTTTTCAGAACAATGAGTTACTGATTTAGCAACTTTAAGTGTTATCTAATGAATTTTTTATCATTATGGATTTATATATTTTTTATATTTGATATTTTAGTCCATTATAGTCATTATTGCTCAATTTGTGCCATTTTTTTTTCTTTTTTGGCCAGTGGGAGATCCACCAAGTTCTATATTCAGATTTCACTGAACTTGAAATCGTGTTCCCTCTTTGAATTATACTCACTCCTGATATCTACCCCTTTTTAGATACTGTATTTTGCTACTAGATTGCTGGGATACTACATGAACACTCTTGAATGTTCTAGTCTCTGGCCACACATTTGACAGCATCCATTGACTAACATTCCAAGTTATCACCAAATGACTCTGGTTCAGTTCTATGTTGTACATGCCACTTAACTGAGATTTGTTTTTCAGTAGTTTTCCATTGTCTCTAAATTCAGTCTATACTCAACTGGTATGGAACTTAGAGCCCTCCATGATTTATCCTCAAAGTCATTTCCCATTTCTACTTTGCCCCACCTCATTGCTGCTCATTTGCCTTTCTTGGCCTCTGAAAAGACAACTCTATATTGGATCCCACCTGTAAATCTAGGTTCATGGCAGTTTCTGAGCTAATTTTGGGAAGGCTAAGTAGAGTTTGAAATCAAAACAGTAGGAGATGTGCTTGAATTTTTTGTCAATTTATCTAATTCCCTTTGTTCTCGTTCTAAGCTCTCACCATGGGAGTACTGACACTTATTGGGTTTCCTAGGTGGGTCTAGCTCTCAAGAAGAGACTGCTCTCACCAGAGTAATTCATGTCCTATTCCTTTTTCAGTTATATTTCTCATTATAGTCAAGTTCCTGGCATTCTCCTTGTAGGTGGCTTTCTATATTATATCCTTTACATAGGCTATAGGGAAAGTCTATCGGGAATAGATGTCTCAACTACAGTGTCTAGTTACTATCACAGTTCAATTTATCACTGTAAATGAATCATTTGTCTTCCTGGTCAGTCTTGTGAGCCAAGGCATTGTGAATCTACCCCTTAAGTAACAAGCCCACTGTAGATGTGCTGACAACTCAAATCTATGAGTGGACAAGGCTGAGGGCTAGATCTCAGACCTTGGCAACACTGTAATGAATGTATCACTGTGAGGCAGTCAGCAGTCTTTCCCCTGGTGACACAAGTCTTTGTGTTGGCTTCATCACCATTTGTCTTGTTTGAACTTCTGCAGGTACAATTTGCAAGGGCCCACAGATTAAATTATGATGTAATGCAATCATTTTACTTTACAGATGAAAAAACTGAAGCCATAGAAGGGAAGAATGTGTCCCAAGATCACAAAGAGACATGGAGAGTTCATGATTCATTTCAGGTCTCTTGATGCTCAGTTGAACATTCTTTTCCTTGTTTAAATGGTTCCAGATGGATAAAAAAGCACTTTCCTATTCTCACTGGGACTTCATATATATATTTAGGGATTATAAAACTCAATGCCTGAGACCTTACAAATCATCTAGTCTACTGTTTCTTTCTTAACAGGGATCTATGGACTGGATACATTAGAATGACCCCTAGGGATTTCCATTCTATGGGAGTAGGATTGAGATAAAAGACTGTATTTTCATAAATTTCCCAGGAGATTCTCCTGCACAGAAAGACTTGGAAAATTTTAATCTAATACAACTTACTTTTACACATGAATTAGCAAAGGCCTAGAAAGGAGAGGGAATCTTCTCTTTGTATATAATTTCTTACTTAGGGGTTGGAGTCCCATCACACTTGACTCTTCATCAGTTATTTACAACTCCAGCACTACAGACTATGTGTACAGATTGGAGCCTTTCAATGTAAAAGATCTATGTTAAGGAAGTCAAAAAAGTAGCACAGTATCCTAGAGTAAATCCTAGAGCAGATAGATATTCATTCCCAAATATCATTTGAACAGAAGTGTTTTCTGCTTCCATTGCTGCTACCTACATAATTTATGCTGTTGGACGTATTCAAAAAGGCAGAAAGCTCCAATTAGAATAAGGCAATAGCAAACATTGTCATACTGAATTTAGAGAAATAACAATAGATGAGGTCATTACGTCAAAGTTGAATGCACTTTGCAAATATAATCAAGTTCTGAAGGGCTCCCCTGCAGATTATTCAAGGCTTTGTAGATTGTTCTCAGCGACATACCAGGATTAGGAATGTGGATGTACTTTAATATTATGGGCAGTTCTAGAGCTGTAACTTTAACCCATCTCAGGGGTTCATATACCTATTTCAATTGTCTATGCCAATAACTCCATAGGTGTATATTTATACATTGTTTTCCTTAATTATATCAAGCACTTATACATGCCAGGCACAACCATAAAGCATTTCATAGTCAGATAAGGGAATAAAACAACTCATATAGGTCTGAAATAAGAGATAAAGTCCACTAACTGTTGTACGTGTTCAGAGACAGGAACTATCATACTCAGTGTGTGGGAAATAATGGGAAAGATTGATGACATATGAGGTAGGCCTTGGAGAATGAGTAGTGGAGGGAAAAGGAGGGGAGGGAGAGACAGTGGGGAGAGAGGAAGAGAGGAAGGCAGGAGAGACAGAGAGATTGTGTAGAGAATATAAGCATTCATTCTGGCATAGGGAACTATATGAACAAAGCTATGGATACAGTGGTGTGCAAAATATATTAGGTCAGACTAACTCAGAGATTTATACTTTGCATAACTTCTTTGAAAGGCTATTTCTACCCTCTTAGTTCCTTTAAGAAACTTTCTTTTTTTTTTAATTTATTTGTCAAAGAGCGAGAAAACAAGCAGGGGGAGTGGCATGCAGAGGGAAAAGCAGGCTCCCTGCTGAGCAAGGAGTCCGTTGTGGGACTCGATCCCAAGGATCCTGGGATCACGACCTGAGCCAAAGGCAGACGCTCAACCAACTGAGCCACCCAGGCATCTGTCTCAAGAGCATTTCAAATTAAAACTCCTGTCCTCTATGTATTAATAAAGTGTAATGGCTTTAATAGATTGGTGGTAAACAGGCAGGTGTACAGTAACATTACCTATAGGCCAAATATAGTATTGAGAGAAGCCTAGAACTCTGATAATGACATTATAACATGAAGGGTGGGAAAAAGGAACAGAAGGTTTGGAATCAGAGGGACAGGACTTGAGCCTCTTCCCTGCCACCAATTAGTGGTATGATCTTGGGTTTTTATTCAATGTCTTTTGGACCTCACCTTCTTTATAAAGAGTGTGAAAATGCCTCTCCTTTCTAGCTGTCCACATTGCTGTAATGACAAATATGATAAGTGAAAAATTAGGTGTCAATACAGAATATGATTATTACTAGCAGTTATAATGGTAGTTTTAAAATTTTGTATCATTTAAAGATTTTCATATATATGGCAAATGATTTTTTTCATTCTTTTTCAAAGCATTAATCTTGTAATGTCAGAAATAAATTTCTAAGATGAGTCACTGGTATAAAGATCGCATTCTCGGGGCGCCTGGGTGGCTCAGTCGTTAAGCGTCTGCCTTCGGCTCAGGTCGTGATCCCAGGGTCCTGGGATGGAGCCCCGCATCGGGCTCCCTGCTCAGTGGGGGGTCTGCTTCTCCCTCTCCCACTCCCCCTGCTTGTGCTCTTTCTGTCTCCCTCTCTCTCTGTCAAATAAATAAATAAAATCTTTAAAAAAAGATCGCATTCTCTTTTTTTAATTTAATTTAATTTTATTATGTTAGTCAGCATAAAGATTGCATTCTGATTTATAAATCCTTTCTGGATGGCTTAGAGACGTTTAACTGTTAATAGGGATATGAAAGGTCAGAAGGCTGAATCACTGGTGGGAAAAAGAATCAGTATTTGTGCATTGATCAGACTTTAGTAGTCAATATTATCTGCCTATAGGAGCTGGACACAGTGACTCTCCTTGCATCCTTTGGGTTCACATGTATTCCTATTATCACTTAACCCCTGAAGCTGATTTTAGAAAGGTGACTTTTGTTACTCAAGACCACTGCAAACAAACTCCCATTTCTAAGGCATCAAGCCAGAAGTGTTGTCGTGAAGGCATTATATTATGTTATCTGCCAAATATGTTAAAAATATTTTTTTCTCAGTAATTTGCTTTTGGTTTTGTTGATGTTATTGTTTTTTTAGAGAGAGCAGCTACTGTCCTTAATAAAACAGAGAACATTCTCAAGCAACCAACAAAGAAAGAAACGGAACTAGTCAACAAATATTTGGAAGCATGTTCATTCTCACTAATAGTCAAAGAAATAGAATATACATCACTGAGATATTGTTTCAACCTATCAAAATGGAAAATATTTAAAAGTAACTGGGAAAAGGGACACCTGGGTGGCTCAGTGGGTTAAGCATCTGCCTTCAGCTCAGGTCATGATCCCAGGGTCCTAGGATTGAGACATCCCGGGATCCTGGGGTGGAGCCCCTGCATCAGGCTCCCTGCTCAGCAGGGAGTCTGCTTCTCCCTCTCCCTCTGCCCCTCCCCACTGCTCATGATTTCTTTCTCTCAAATAAATAAACAAAATTTTTTTAAAAAGTAACTGAGAAAAGTAACTGGGCAAATTCATAACATCCTACAATGTAGGAATACTTAAATGAAATATGGTAGAATTAAAATATGTTCAAAAAATAGATGGAATGAAGGAGTAGTCACTACAAAATATATGAGAAATATCAAACATAATCAATGATCTGAAAGGAGATGTAGAGAAAAGTTTGTGGCAGTCATTTCTGAATGGTTGTGCTATAATTATTTTTAGTTTCCAAATTTTCTCCAATGAATATTACTGTGATTATTAGTAAAAATTAAAAAAAGAAATATATGCATATGTACTCATACATTCATGCACATTTAAAAATCATCTTCTAGAGTTGCTTGTTTCTGTTATATTGAATGTATAATCTACCCCATATGACAGCCACAGATAATTTAAAAAATTATCTCATTATGGCAATGAACACTTCACATGAGACTAGCCTCTTAACAAATTTTAAGTGTACAATACATTATTGTTGACATAGGTACAATGTCGTAGAGCAGATCTCTAGAGTTTATTCATCTTATTTAACTGAAACCCTTATGCCTATTGATTAATAAATGCCATTTTTCCTTCCCCCACCCTCTGGTAACCACCATTCCAGTCTTTGATTTTATGAATTTGACTGTTTTAGATACTTCATGTAAGTGTAATCACACAGTACTTGTCTTTTTGTGTCTGGCTTGTTTCTCTTAATATAATGTCCTCAAAGTTTATCCATGCTGTGGCATATTGCAGAATTGCCTTCTCTTTTAGGGCTGAATAGTATTCCATTGTATGTATGTACTACATTTTCTTTATCCATTCATCTGTCAGTGGAAGTTTAGGTTGTTTCTAGAGCTTAACTGTATCATAAGTGCAAGTGTAGTGCTATAATGAACATGGGAGTGCTAATATCATTTATAGATCTTGATTTCAATTCTTTTGGATCTATACCCAGAATTGGAATTGCTGGATGTATGGTAGTTCCATTTTTAATTTTTTGAGGACCCTTCATACTGGTTTTTTTTTTTTTTTGATGTAGTGTTCCATGATTCATTGTTTGTGTATAACACCCAGTGCTCCATTCAAAACGTGCCCTCTTTAATACCCATTACCAGGCTAACCCACCCCCCACCCCCCCCCCCCCTCCCCTCTAGAAACCTCAGTTTTTCATATAGGCTTTACCATTTTGCTTTCCTACCAACAGTGGCAAGTGTTCCAATTTCTCCACATCCTTACCAACATGTTATAGTTTCTGCTTTGTTTTTTGATTTTTTGTTTTGTTTGTTTCTTTTTTAAAATAATGGCTGTCCTTTCATGTCTTCTGCCCATTTTTTAATTTGATTATTTGTTTCTTGGGTGTTGAGTTTTCTAAGTTCTTTATATATTTTGGATATTAACCCTTTATCAGATAGGTCATTTGCAAATATTTTCTCCCATTCCATAGGTTGCCTTTTAGTTTTGTTGATTGTTTCCTTCACTGTGCAGAAGATTTTATTTTGATGAAGTTCCAATGGTTTATTTTTACTTTTGTTTCCCTTGCCTTGGGAAACATATCTAGTAAGAACTTGCTACAGCCGATATCATAGAGGTGACTGCCTGTGTTCTCCTCTAGGATTTTGATGGTTTCCTGTCTCACATTTAGGTCTTTTATCCAGTTTGAATTTATTTTTGTGTATGATATAAGAAAGTGGTCCAGTTTCATTCTTTTGCATGTTTCTGTCCAGTTTTCCCAACACCATTTGTTGAAGAGACTGTCTTTAATCTACTGGATATTCTGTCTTGCTTTGTCGAAGATTAATTGACCATGTAGTTGTGAGTTCATTTCTGGGTTTTCTATTCCAAAGAAAACATACATATGGCTAACAGATACATGAAAAGATGCTCAACAACATCATTATCAGGGAAATACAAATCAAAACTCCAATAAGATATCACCTCATACCAGTCAGAATGGCTAAAATTAACAACACAGGAAACAACAGGTGTTGGCAAGGATGCAGAGAAAGGGGAACCCTCTTACACTGTTGGTGGGAATGCAAACTGGTGCAGCCACTCTGGAAAACAGTATGGAGGTTCGTCAAAAGTTAAAAATAGAAATACTCTATGACCCAGCAATTGTATTACTATGTATTTATCCAAAGGATACAAAACTAGGGGCGCCTGGGTGGCTCAGTCGTTAAGCATTTGCCTTCAGCTGGGTCATAATCCCAGGGTCCTGGGATCAAGCCCCGCATCGGGCTCCCTGCTCAGTGGGAAGCCTGCTTCTCCCTCTTCCACTCCCCCTGCTTGTGCTCTTTCTCGCTGTGTCTCTCTCTGTCAAATAAACAAATAAAATCTTAAAAAAAAAAGGATACAAAACTAGTGATTCGAAGGGACACATGCACACCAATGTTTACAGCAGTGTTATCAACAATAGCCAAATTATGGAAAGAGCCCAAATGTCCTTCGACTGATGAGTGGATAAAGAAGTGTGATATACATATAATGGAATATTACTTGGCCATCAAAAAGAATGAACTCTTGCCATTTGGAATGACGCAGATGGAACTAGAGAGTATTATGCTAAGTGAAATAAGTCAGGCAGAGAAAGATCAGTACCGTATAATTTCACTCATATGTAGAATTTAAGAAACAAAACAAATGAACATGATGGGGGCGGGCAGAGAAAGGCAAACCAAGAAATAGACTTTTAACTGTAGAGAACAAACTAAGGGTTGTTGGAGAGGAGGTAGGTGGGGGGATGGGTTAAATAGGGGACGGGGATTAAGTAGGGCACTTGTGATGAGCGCTGAGTGTTGTACGTAAGTGATGAATCACTAAATTATATACCTGAAACTAATACTGTACTGTATGTTAACTAACTGGAATTTAAATAAAAATTTGGAGAAAGAAAATAAAACAAAATAAAATAAAATGATGGCTGTCCTAACAAATGTGAGATGATACTTCATTGCAGTTTTAATTTGCTTTCTCTGATGATTAGTGGCAAAAAGCATTGTTTTATATAACTGTTGGCCATTTACAGGTCTTAATTTGGAGAGCTGTCTATTCAAGTTCTTAGCTCATTTTTCTAATTGAAGTGTTAAGCCTTTTTATTGCATTGTATGAGTTCCTTATATATTTTGGAAATTAAGCCCTCATCAAATAGATGGCCTGCAAATATTTTCTCCCATTCCATAGGTTGCCTTTTCACTCTGTTGATTATATCCTTTGCTGTACATAAGTTTTTAGTTTGATGTAGTCCAACTGTTTTGTTTTTTTGTTGCTTGTGCTTTTGTTGTCATATCCATGAAATTATTGCCAAGACCAATGTCAGGAAGCAGCATTCTTCAATGAGCTGCTACTATGCATGTGGTTCTTCTTTCTTTGCTATAAATCTATTATTTCTAGTTTGGTCTTCTGTATTATAGATATTTTATATTATAGATGTTATACATATTTGCAGACCATATATTTTCAGTTATTCTCAAATTTCAGTGGGGATATATGCAAACTGAACTTCTCCTACACTCATTTGGGACATAAACTTACATAATAAAAAGGCTACTGTTTTTGTTATTTAAATATACAGGGATTTTTTTTTTCTATAGTAGCAAGCAGAAAGAAAGATTCAAACTGACATGTACTCTGTAGACCTAAAAGTAGAATTTTATCCAAGAAAGCATCACTTCATTATTATCTAGTGAATACTATCTCTGCCAAGCATGTATTGCATGATTACCCACTGAGTCATGACTAGTACCAATATCTCATTTATGAATTTTAATGCAATTTTGGTTTGAATTGAATCAATATCATCTTAAAATGTCTTTGGTAGAACACGCCTACAAGGCATAAAGTGCACAGAAATAACCAGTTTACTTTTATGTAATGTTGCCAAGTATATGAATACTAATGTGAGTCAGCTGAGAGGAGCCCAGAGTTCTTAGCCAGAAGACTTGTACTTTGAGCTTTGGAATAACTCTTATTATGTATTTTGACCTTGGATGGAGTCTTATTATCCTCCTCTGTAAAACGGGACTAACAGCAACTGCCTTGCTTTCTTTAGAGATTTGTCTATAGACTGGAAAAGCAATAATGCATTTACTAACACCTGTGTACCCGGCTTGACTATATACTCAGCTATTTGGTAATTAGCTCAATTAAAGTGAACCAAAGGGGCACAAGTTGCTGATTTTATTTCTAGTTAAAGTAATTATCTTCACACTGTGCCATAGCCTAATTTAGTCCAGTCACTCTGTAAATATATGTGTCTGTGGAGGAGATCAGCTGAGGGTGGGTGGTAGTTCAATATTGATGTATTTCAGCTGTAGGAAAACAATCCCTACGTGTACCCTACTTGTGCTTATGAGTCCAGGAGCAAGGTTTTGTATAAAGAACAGCATGTTGATGTTTTACAAGGTTGAAAATATAGCTATAATTCATAAACACTTCAAATAGTATTTCCTTCCTGAAAGCTTCCCTCCTCCTCTGGCTTACTCCTAATATTCAATTTAACACTACTTTGCTTATATGGCAAACTCCATGATGGCCAAGTACATATCAGTTTGTCAGTTTTGCTCACCACTGAGTCTGTTGTGTCTAATACAGTGCTTGACACATGGCAGATGCTCAGTAATAATTATATTAAGTATAATATATATTTATTATATATAGCATGTACATGTAATATGTATGTACATAAAACTGTTGACTTACAGACTCATTAATCCCACCATCCACCACTCAGCTCCTAGCACAGCATCAGATACTTTTTTAGGTCCACAGTAAATTGTGACTGTATATTCTTCATATAATAGGATAAGACTGTAGGAATGTGGTAACCTATTATTTTACATTAAACTCAAACATTAATCCTCATATAATACTCAAATGCATACCATATTGTGCCTAAATAGGATACTGTCTTCAATAATTTGCAAATACTTGCACCAAAATTTATTTTCCATTCACTGAAAACTATCAGTCCAGAGATGAATAGGAAGGCATGATTAAAGTTTTGGAGCAATCCAGTCTAACCTAGAGATGGAGGCTCATTTAAATTTCCTAATGAGCCCTGTTCCAGAACTTCAGGCTTATAGTTCTCTCTGAGGCTTCTGGTTATTTTGCCTAATAGATGTCCCAGTCTTGTTAATCAAACAAGTCCTCAATATTAAATATAAAGCTCGTAAAATTGAAGTTATATTGAATTTATTTTAGCAGAGGTCTGAAGCTACTTTCTACTAATGACTAACTTCAGGAAATAATTTGCCTAGGTTTTAACAATGTGCTAGGCCCACAACTTCTGAGTTATAATGTATTTACCTACCATATTTAGTGGTAAAAGGGAAAAAATCATGGATCCTCCCTTTTGGACTAAGAATTAATAAATTTTATAATTTAGTTAAGTTTGCATAAAAAGTAGGTTTGTGAATACATATATACATACATGTATATGGTATTTATTTGTACCTTCTAAATTAGAATATCAATAAGTTATATTTCATCTCTGATTTAACCATTCTTGTAAAATAATAGGATTATGAAAATTCCCAGTCCAGAGACATGAAAAATAGCATACAAATCTGTAATGCCTAAAGGCCATACCATTGTATAATTTATAGGTTTTATGCTCATAACTTAAGTCAAATGTTAGATGATTGACATTTCATTTTTAATCCCTTTCAGACCTGACAATCTGGATTATGAATTGTAAGCCAATATCTCCAACCTTATTTTGGTTTTAAATGTTTTAAAATATTCCCCTTTTTGAGAGACAGAGAGAGAGAGAAAGTGTGTGTATAGAAGAAAAAGAGAGAAATTGAGATCATCCATTTTTTTCTTTATTAAACAAACCTTGTAAAATGAAAGTTATGCTTTACTAGCATGATTTTTTTCCTTTTTGGTATAGTTCCTTCATAATATTTTTTATTTAGTATTTGGCAAAGAAAATTAAACACACCCACTAGTGTACCATTCCTGGTGAGATTGTTTAGTATGTGTAAAACAATAATACTTGACCATTTTCTTCTTTATCAACCACAAAGTACCCCTGGGCATCAAAATAGTTCTGTCCTAAATTTTGGGGAAAATGAGTAGTATAATTGAAGTGCTTTGCCAGCACCGTGCTGTCAAATTACCTGTGTGGCAGTCAACTGGGTCTCAAATGAATTAACTTTTACCCTCTCCAGAAGCAGGACAATTGGGGGACTTTTCACTGCAGGCTTCACAACATACAACAGAACTGTCACTCCGGAGTGGGTTTGAAAATCAGTCAAATGAAAGTTAAATTGCTTTACCTTCAACTTGCTCCATTAACTTTGGAAATTATTCCCATAGTTATGTCACAACTCTTCTTCAGCATGCAATTCTGAGGGGAAGTCATTCCCTGGTCTGCTTTCACTAAGGGCATGCTGACTTCATGACAGCCCCATGTCTGAATAGTATTTTCATTCCATGTGACTGTGTAGGAAAATCTTATGTTCAAATGGTAACTTTTTAAAAAAGATTTTATTTATTTATTTGAGAGAGAGAGAGAGTGAATAATCAGGGGGAGAAGCAGAGGGAGAGAGACAAGCAGACTCCATACTGAGTGTGGAGCCCCATGAGGGGCTCAGTCCCACAATCCCAAGATCATGACCTCAGCCGAAATCAAGAGTCAGATGCTCAACCAACTGAGCCACCCAGGCACCCCCAAATGGTAACTTTTAACCAATGGAAAATTCTGAGATTTTTACCTCTGGTACTTGGATTCACTTAATCCATCATTCATTCACTAATTCCTTTCTTCAAAACACATTTAAGTATCAATTATAATCTAGATTCTAAGCAAACTATGGTAGATATGACAAAGAATACAAAATAAATCCTGTCAGTGAGCTCAGAATCTAGGGAAGGAAATGAAACATAAGTAACACACAAAGTTTTAACTATAGTATTATTTTATTTATTTATTTTTTATATTTTTATATTTTCTTTTTCTTTTTTTTAATTTAAATTCAAGTTAGTTAACATACAGTGTATTATTAGTTTCAAGGTAGAGTTTAGTGATTTATCAGTTGCATGTGACATCCAGTGCTCATTACATCAAGTTCCCTCCTTAGTGCCCTTCACCCAGGTACCCCAACCCCTCACCCACTCCCCTCTAGCAACCCTCAGTTTGTTCCCTATAGTTAAGAGTCTCCTATGGTTTGCCTCCCTCTCTGTTTTTATCTTATTTTATTTTTCCTTAGTTTCCTCTATGTTCATCAGTTTTTTTTCGTAAATTCCATATATGAGTGAAATCATATGGTAATTGTGTTTCTCTGATTGACTTATTTCACTTAGCATAATACCCTCTAGTATTCTTTTTGATGGCTGAGTAATATTCATATATATATATATATATCTCACACCTTTTCTTTATGTATATCACACCTATTCTTTATCCATTCATCCATCCATGGACATCTGGGCTCTTTCCATATTTTGGCTATTGTGGACATTGCTGTTATAAACATTGGGTGCATGTGCCTCTTTGAATCACTATTTTTGTGTCTTTTGGATAAATACTTAGTAGTGCAATTGCTGGGTCATAGGGTAGTTCTATTTTTAACTTTCTGAGGGAAGTCCATACTGTTTTCCAGAGTGGCTGCACCAGTTTGCAGTCCTACCAACAGTGTAAGAGGGTTCCCCTTTCTCTGCATCCTCGCCAACATTTGTTGTTTCCTGAGTGGTTCATTTTAGCCATTCTGGCCCGTGTGCGGTGATATCTCATTGTGGTTTCGATTTGTATTTCCCTGATGGCTAGTGATGTTGAGCATTTTTTCATGTGTCTGTTAGCCATTTGTATGTTTTCTTTGGAGAAATGTCTGTTCATGTCTCTGCCCATTCCTTGACTGTATTATTTGTTTTTGGGGTGTTGAGTTTGATAAGTTCTTTATAGATTTTGGATAGTACTCCTTTATCTGATATGTCATTTGCAAATATCTTCTCTTATTCCATAGGTTGCCTTTTAGTTTTGTTGACTGTTTCCTTTGCTATGCAGAAGATTTTATCTTGATGAAGTCCCGATAGTTCATTTTTGCTCATTTCCCTTGTCTTTGGAGACGTGTCATGCAAGAAGTTTCAGTGGCTGAGGTCAAAGAGGTTGCTGCCTGTGTTCCCTCTAGGATTTTGATGGATTCCTGTCTCACATTTAGGTCTTTCATCCATTTTGAATTTATATTTGTATATGGTGTAAGAAAGTGGTCCAGTTTCATTCTTTTGCATGTTGCTGTCCAGTTTTCCCAGCACCATTCATTGAAGAGACTTTTTTCCATTGGATATTCTTTCCTGCTTTGTCGAAGATTAGTGGACCATAGAGTTGAGGGTCCATTTCTGGGTTCTCTATTCTGTTCCATTGATCAGTGTGTCTGTTTTCATGCCAGTACCATACTGTCTTGATGATTATAGCTTTGTAATACAGCTTGAAGTCCAGAATTGTGATGCCTCCAGCTTTGGTTTTCTTTTTCAACATTCCTCTGGCTATTCAGGATCTTTTCTGGTTCCATACAAATTTCAGAATTATTTGTTCCAGCTCTGTGAAAAATGTTGGTGTTATTTTGATAGGGATTTCTTTGAAGTGTAGATTGCTTTGGGTAGTATAGACATCTTAACAATATTTGTTCTTCCAATCCATGAGCATGGAATCCATTTCTTTGTTTCTTCCTCAATTTCTTTTATAGGTGTTCTACAGTTTTCAGAGTACAGATCTTTTACTTCTTTTGTTAAGTTTATTGCTAAGTATCTTATGGGTATTGGTGCAATTTTAAGTGGGATGGATTCCTTGATTTCTCTTTATGCTGCTTCATTATTGGTTGTTTAGAAATGCAACAGACTTCTGTGTGTTGAGTTTATATCCTGCGACTTTGCTGAATTCCCTTGTCAGTTCTAGCAATTTTTTGGTGGAGTCTTTTGGGTATTTTTTTTTTTTTGACAGAGAGAAAGAACATGAGTAGTGGGAGGGGCAATTGGAGAAGGAGAGAATCTCAAGCAAACTCCATGCTGAGTGTGGAGCCTGACATGGGGCTTGATCTCATGACCCTGAGATCATGACCTGAGCCCAAACCAAGAGTTGGACACTTGACTGAGCCACCCAGGCACCCCTATAGCATTAAAAAAAAAACACCTTAAAACAACAAACAAATAGCCAGTGTTAGATCATTGAAGGCCTACAAAGGTTTAAAGTACCCCCTGGAAGTGCAGCCTCGGTGCTATGGAAGTTTATATAAAGGAGTGGTTAGTCCTACCTTGGGTGTTGAAGCAGAACCTCAAGCAGCTGGATCTCCTGTGAGGAGAAGGGTTTACACAAATGGAAAGGTGGGGAAGGAATTTTCAGTGAAGAGAAGGATAACAAAGGCATAGAGGTAGGAAGTTCAGATTTGTTTTAACTTGGATAGAGGTTATGCTGTAAAACATGATGTGAGTCCTCCTTCCCCTAATTAGTATAGACAGTAAAGAATTACCTTAAGTCTCTGTCATAGATAAGCAGGGTACTTTATAGAGTGACTGTCATCAGCATATGCTGAGTCAATATTACCACCCAGATGTATGGAACTATTGAGGCCAAGCTCCCTGGTTATGTTAGATGTTTTTATTCTGTTCTGTGGTCACAGACGGTACCGCTAACACTACCCAGGAGCCTCTCCAAATTATCCTTCTGGTCACAGAGGAGCCCATGAAAAGGAGTCATCAAACCTCTTACTAAATAAATCAAATCCCCCAAACGTGTGGTCAGTGTGCATGGAGTGTAGTACCATAGTCACATACAAAGGACATGACATTTAATCCTAGGCTGTGACACAGGCCAATGAATTGACTGCTTATAGGTCAGTTTATTTCCATTTAGCCTTCTGCAGTGAAAAAAAGGCAGTGGAGGTTTAATTCATCAGGAGATTGTGTAAATGTATTGTCTATTGTCATTAGGATTTGGTTTGCAGATAAATGCACATGTACAAGCTTGCTTCTGCCCAGCTACTTATGACAGAGTACAATAAATTTATGCAACTCTTTTCCCTATCTTCCTCAAGAGTCATTACTTCTTGTCTATTCCTTATAGAGTTATGGAATTTTTAATCAAGAAAATATTTTAGTACAGTGTTTTTTTCAAAGTACAGTCTGAGAACACCTGTCTCAGATGTCTTCTTTTCATGATCCAGGTTGTGGAATCACAGTCTAGTCCAACTGGATCAGTCTCTAGGGATAGGACCCAAGCACCTGCATGTTTAAGAAGCTTCCCAGATGATCTCATGTAAATTAAATCTGCCAATGACTACCTTCAAAGATAGTCTAACTCCATCATTTCGCAAATCAGTAATGTCTAATTCAGAAAGGAGAAGTGACTTGTCAGGGTTAACAAAGGAAATACCCACAAAACTCATCCTTTCCCAGGCCTCTGAGATCTGAGTCCAGGGTTCTTTCTACCACCTTGCAATGTTTATACTCCTTGTCCCCCCAGTCATATGCTTGTTGTGCAAAATTCTGAGGAGGAAGAATTTTTAGTGATCAACTACTATCAATACTCAAACTCTTTTTGACTTATAATGATGTATTTTAATATAGTTGTTGAAAATATACTTTTGGCAATACTTCCATGTTCCAGTGAACAGTTTAATTGACAATGTAGTCTCAACTTGGAATCTTTGTATAGAGAAAACAATAAACAAAGATAGTTGGTAAGTTTATAATGTAGTCTCAATATAGGCTTTAGATTTGTGCCAAAACTTTGTACCAGCAGGATGGAATTGCAGGAAATGATGCTGAGAAACTAAACACTGCAGGTTGACTAGCCCATACTGAAGACCAAAACTCTTGCCCAGTTTGTTCTCTTTCTTAGAGTCACTGTACCTGGTGCCTTTGTTCTTTTCAGTTACTATTGTATTGGTGAAAGTGAGAACATTCTGGACCCTGCCCACAAGGAATGACTCCAGAAGTCAGCTTAATTACTTTGAAAATCAATTAAAAAACATTTCATTTGAAGTAGCCTGGCTTAAGTAATAGCTATCAGGTGAAATGGGGCATCTTTTTGTGACCCAGAATAATAGGCTTTCTGCACACTCTACCTAGACTTTATGAGAGGCAAGTCCCAGTTGTTGAAAACTCTTAAAATAATTTCACCTGTGACCAAATGTGGGCTTTGGGTACTGAAAAATTGAAGCTTTTATTCATGCCGACATGTAGTGTAGTTTTAGAGAAAAAAAAAAAAAACACCTCATGGGTAGATTGTTTAATTTTTTTATATATTTTTTTATTATGTTATGTTAGTCACCATACAGTACATCATTAGTTTTTGATGTAGTGTTTTTAAAGAAAGTGGATCTACAGAATAACAATCCCCTGCCAGGTAAATTCAGTTTAGACTAAGACCTCTTTTTTTTTTTCCTTAAAATGACAAAGGTTTTAAATCTGAGAACTGTTAGTCTGCTTTTATTGGTAATGCCAGCACCTGTAGTCCCTTCTGTGGGTTCTGCATCTCATCTGATGTGATAAAGTGTTTTCACGGAGCCAAAAGATTTCTCAGGATTTTAGAAGTCTTGTTTGGTAGCCCTGCAAATTAAGCTTTTGTATTTTGAATTCTCAGACTTCACCTCTGGCTGTTTTAGCTTCTTATTGGGATTGGAGAGGAGGAAGAAAAAACATTTCACCTCAGATAAAATATTCCTCATGTGTGCTAATCATCTGAGCTCATAGTTGAGAAGGAGCTTCAGTAATCACTAAATATCTTCATTAATGGAGCTAGTTGTTTTGTAGGACTTCTAAGCAACACCTCCTGTGATAAGGACCCACCCCGTCATCTTTGATGTCCTACCTGTGTATCGCTCAGGGCCTCTTTATTTTTTATGGGCTTTTGCTCAGTTTCCTATTTTGGATCATTAACATGATTTAAATGTGAGGTAATCACCAAGTGCACATGACTTGATCATTACTCTTTTTACGTTATTCTCTTTTTTGAAATAAGGTAACCATTTGCCTGTAGGTTCAGTCATAGGTATTGGCCATTTTCCTATCTGTAAAAATAACTATGCAGGATTCAATGATCTGTAAGTTCCCTTTCCATTTCAATATCATGTGGTTAGACCTAGGGCACCTTTTAGTCTAACTTGTCTGTCATTTTTTTGGTATGTATTTGTAAAAGGAAGATAGCTAATATTTTGTTTAGAAAAGAGCTGTGTCCCTGCATTCTCAAGTGAAGATATAGTTGATTTCAAGTTAGAGCATATTACAATAAAAAAAGGCTATTGTAAAAACCTTTTTGACAATAGGCACCACTAAATGTAATGCATTAGGAGTTATATGTATCTTATTTTTAAGAGGGAATTTTAGAAATATAGGTAAAATCAAACTATACACTGTTACTATGGTTATCATCTGTTTAATGGAAGCATTGAAGAATATTTATCCTTGACATTTTCCAAATGAAGTTCAGTGAATTGTGCACAGGGGAATACAAATTGATGCATTCATCCTGACTTGAAAAAAACACTCTGGCTTTGTTAAACACTCTTTTAAAATTTTATATTCTCAGCGAGGCATTAAAATCCAGTTTTGTGATAAAAAAATAAGTTCTATATATAGAATTTAGGCCAAAATATGAAATTTTCATCAAAAGAAATTGAAAACATTAGGAATGTATATAATGTCTCCATTTTTTTGGGAAAGCAATGGTAAATTAAGAAGCTAGATAATGAATGCTAACATTAGGTTGGAGTTTTAATTTGCTATATGATATGAGGGTCATTTATCTCTTCCCCTACCATTTTCTTAATTAACAAATCATATTAGAAGCATATGAACAGCTTACCCCTTATTCAGTGCTCTGGACTGTTGTATAATAAATTGAGGACACATTCATTTTCTACTTTCCTTTATTAAGATATCATCCTTTGGGTGCTTTCCAGTCTACCAGTGAACAATAAACACTGCTAGCTCCAGATGGTGAGAAACTGAATACCGTGCAGGTGCCACACACCTAAGACAGCAGAGAAGATGTATTGGATGCATTCATTGGAATTTTAGGGTGACAAGCAATAGGGATGTCAGTGAAGACAGCCCTTTACTTCCTTTTAGCAGAGTGTCACTTCCTAATTCAACATGATTAAACTCTAATACCATGCATTCTGAGTTGCTATCTTTGTAGTTTTATTGCTTATGCAAGTGAATAAAATGTTGACAGTTGAATCTACTCCAGGGAGTCCAAATGTGTATTCTTTTGAGTATGTTATATTAATATAATAGCTTTATTTTGAGACAGCTTTACTGAGGTATAATTGATTGCACATATTTAATGTATGCAATTTGATGAGTTTGGATATATGCAAATACTTATGATACCATCACCACAATCAAGATATTAGACATATCCATCACCTCCAAAATTCTTTGTGTTCTCCTCTTTTTTGTGTTTGGTAAGAACACTTAATGTGAGATCTATCCTCTTAACAAATCTGTAGATGTGCGATACATTCTTGCTAACTAGAGCCCATAAAGTGCAATGTGGCAAACAGTCATGAAGAATGGGTGACTTATTAAAGGATGTCCAAAAATTTAAAAAAAAAAAGACAAGAAAATGGAGGTGGTGATGTAGTACGACAAAGACCAGCCATAAGTAAAAGCCAACAACGAATAGAAGATAAGGTTAAAGCAAGTCTTTTAAAGACATTGCCTAGGGGTAACATCTTTCTTCTAAGCCACTCTTGTTTCTGTTAACTATATGGCTGATTGGTTGATTGGCTTTAACCAAATTTATTAATGAAAAAGTTTTAAAATAGTTTTGCAGACTTGAAGAATTAATTAAATGATAGCATTTGTAAACTGTAAGTAGGGATGTATATTCTTTTGGTATTTAAGCATGCTGCTACATTTGGTCCAATAAAACAAAGCAAAACAGTGTTTTTAAAGTCAAATCTATTGAGGTAAAATTTACATCCAGTAAAATTCACCTTTTTAAGGTGTACAGTTCTATGAATTTTAAGAATCATGCAATCGACTTTTAGAATATTCCCATTACACGATAAAGTTCCTTCATGTCTCTTCCTTGTCAATTCTATCTTTCTACACCCAGTCCCTGGCAGTCTGTCCCTGGCAGTCACTGATCCCTGGTCTATAATCCTGTAAGTTCACCTTTTCTAAAATGTTATATGAATGGAATCATGCAATATAGAGTCTTTTGTATCTGGATTTTTAATTTACCATAATGCCTTTTACATTCATCCCTGTTGCACGCAACAATTGGTTTTTAGGATAAAATAATATACATACCGTATGAGTTGTAAAATACAGGAAAAAATATGAAGAAAAATCACTAATAATCCTACAGTAAAGAAGACCACCATATTCATTGCTTTTGAAACATTTACTTCTAGGTTTTTCTTTATGCATATATCATTACATACACAAATCATTTGATCTTTTGCTATGTATGTGTATATAAACAGTTTTGTGTTTTTTCAAATAACATTATATTAAAATAATTCCTTGTGTTATTAGTCTTCATGAGTCTAATTATACAGGCTGCAAATGTTATATTGTATGTCAGTTATTTAGCTATACCTATATTTTTAGATATTTTGTGGTTGTTTCCAACTTCTTACTATCATAACAACAGTGGACATTTTGTGATTTAATGCTTTTGAGAAGTGGAAACCTTAGATGTCAGCTGGTCACAGAGTTTGCAGTCTGAATATAAGAGAGGGAATCTGGTGTATGATGAATGCAAAACAAGGACTGTGTTACTCAGAAAAAGCAGTCTTATAGGAATGGATGCTTCTAAGAGAAGTAGTATTATAGTGTAATACACAAATTCTCAAAACTGCAAAATAAAAAAAAAACACAAACAAAAACAATGTACAGGAATAGCTTCCCTTCATTGAGTATGTTCTATTAAGCACTTGATATATCTTATCTCATTTAACTCTTTTTTTTTAAAGATTTTGTTTATTTGATAGAGAGACAGATAGTGAGAGAGATAGCGAGAAAGAGCACCAGCAGGGGGAGAGGCAAAGGGAGAGGGAGAAGCAGGCTCCCTGTGGAGCAGGGAACTGGATGTGGGGCTGACCCTGGGATCATGACCTGAGCCGAAGGCAGACGCTTAACGACTGAGCCACCCAGGGACCCCTCATTTAACTCTTACAATAATCTTATCAGGTTGCATGGTAGGCAGAACGACACCCTAAGCCCTAGAACCTGTGAATATGTTATCATACATGGCAAAAAAGGATTTTAAGGATGTAATTAAGGTAAGAGACCTTAAAATAGGGAGGTCATTCTGGATAATTGTTGTGGACCCAGCCGAATCAACATTAGCCCTTAAAAGAAGAGAACTTTCTCTGGTTAGAGTAAGAGGTATGGCAGACAGTAAAGTCAGAGGGATCTGATGCATGAGGACTCAGTGCCCTATTGCTGGCTTTGAGGATGGAAGGGACAAAGTGACAAGGAATGCAAGTGGTGATAAGGAGCTGAGAGAGGATTCCAGTTGAGAGCCAACAAGGAAACAGGGACTTCAGTCCTATAATCACAAAGAACTGAATCCCGCCAATAGCTTATAAGAGGTGAGGAGTAGATTCTTGTCCAGAGCCTCTAAATAAGAGTCCAGCTCTCAGATACCTTGATTTTGGCCTTGTGAGACCTAGAGCAGAGAAACCAGCCAAACCCACTTAGACTTCCAACCTCCAGAACTGTGAGGTAATAAATTTGTGTTGTTCTAATAGGCTGTGTGGTAATTTGTATGACAGCAATAAAAAACTAATACCATTGGGCCTTATTTTTATCTCCACTTAATAATTAAAACCAAAAGTTTAGAGGGCTGTAGTGATTTCTTCAAAGTCACTTCATGGTGGAGTAGGGATTTAATACTAAGACAAACTGACTTTTTGAGACAATTTTAATATGTACATTATTATATATTATTTGTATCTTCTATATATATATATTCTAGATGATCATTTATTTTGTTCCTTTAAAGATGGATATAGTATTTTTAATGACTTTAAAATTTTTCACATTACCTTTGTATCATTAGTTTTTAAAGATTTATTAAAACAACACTCTTTTTATATCCCTAATGCTATTCATTTATGTCTTCTCTGTTTTCTAGTTCTAGGTGTGACTATTTTATTGGTTACTTTTAAGAAACACCCTTTAATTGTATTAACCAACTCTAGTGTTTTCTTCTGTATTGTTTATTAATCTCTTATACTTTCTTTAGATTTATTTAAAATTTTTTATTGTAGTAAAATACACATAATATAAAATATACCATCTTAAGCATGTTTATGTACACAGTTCATTGGTATTAAATATATTCATAATGCTGTGTAACCATCACCACTATCTGTCTCCAGAAGTCTTTTCATCTGGTAAAATTGAAACTCTATACCCATTAAATGATAACCACCACTCCTCACTCTTCCTAGCCTCTGGCAACCACCATTTTACTTTCTGACTCTATAATTTTTACTACTCTAAGTACCTCATATAAGTGAGGTCATACAGTATTTGTCATTTTGTGACTAGCTTATTTCATTGAGCAAAATGTCAAGTTTCACCCATGTTTTAGTGTATGTCAGAATAGCCTTTCCTTTTAAGGCTGAATAATATTCTGTATAATAATATTCCATTGCATGTATATACCACACTTTGCTTATCCATTTATCTGTTGATGGTCATTTGGGTTGCTTCCATGTTTTACTACGTATCTTACTGCTATGAACATGGGTATACAAATATGTCATCAAGACCCTGCCATCAGTTTTTTGGGGTATATAGCCAGTAGTGAAATTGCTGGATTATATGGTAATTCTGTTTTTAACTTTTTGAGGAACTGCAGTACTGTTTTCCACAGAGACTGTACCATTTTACTTCCCCAACAACAGTGCACAAGGGTTCTCATTTCTCTACATCTTCATCATTTGATATTTTGTTTTTTGGTTAGTAGCCATCCTAATGGGTTTGAGGTGGTATTACCTATAGAATCAATGGTGATGTCCCCACTTTCATTTCTAATTTTAGTAATTTGAGTATTTTCTCTTTTTTACTTAGTCCATCTAAGTTAAAAGTTTGTCCATTTTATTGATCTTTTCAAAGAACCAACTTTTGGTTTCAACGATTTTTTTCTATTTTTTATTATTCTCTATTTCATTTGTCTCTGCTATAATATTTATTATTTCCTGCCTTCTGCTAGCTTTGGGTTTAGTTTTTTCTTTTATTTCTAGCTTAAGTTGTAAACTGAGGTTGTTGACTGGAGATCTTTCTTATTATTTTTTTTTGGAGTCTACTTGACACACAATGTTACATTAGTTTCAGGTGTACAACTTAGTGATATGACAAACTTATACATTATGCTGTGATCACCACAAGTATAGCTACCATCGGTCCCATTACCTTGCTATTACAATATCATTGACTGTATTCCTTGTGCTCTGCTTTTTATTCCTGTGACTTACTTATTCTGTATCTGGAGGCCTGTATCTTCCTCTCCCCTTCATGCATTTGCCCAACCCCCTCCCTCCCCTCTGGCAACCATCAGTTTGTTCTCTATATTTATAGTTCTGACCCTGCATTTTGTTTGTTTACTTTTTTAATTCCACTTATGAGTGAAATCATATGGTATTTGTCTTTCTCAGTCTGACTTATTTTATTTAGCATAATACCCTCCAAGTTCATCATGTTGTCTCAAATGGCACAATCTCATCCTTTTTATGGCTGTGTAATATTTCAGTATCTCTGTGTGTGTGTCTGTGTGTCTGTGTCTGTGTATATCACATTTTCCTTATCTATTTCTCTATTGGTAGACACTTAGGTTGCTTCTATGTCTTGGCTATTATAAGTAATGCTGCAATAAACATGGGGATGCATATATCTTTTAGTTTTTTAAAAGATTGCATTTATTCATTTGAGAGAGAGGGAGAGAGCACAAGCAGGGGGAGCAGCAGAGGGAGAGGGAGAAGCAGACTCCCCACTGAGCAGGGAGCCTGACCTGAGGCTCAATCCCAGGACCCTGGGATCATGACCTGAGCTGAAGTCAGAAGCTTAACCGACTGAGCCACCCTGGTGCCCCAGGGATGTGTATATCTTTTCAAGTTAGTGTTTTTGTTTTCCCTGGGTAAATACCCAGTAGTGGAATTATTGGATCACATGGTATTTCTATTTTTAATTTTTTGAGAACCTCCATACTGTTTTCCACAGTGGCTGTACCAGTTTTTATTCCCAACAACAGTGCTGCTAACATTTGTTGTTTTTTGTGTTTTTTATTTTAGCCATTCTAACAGGTTTGAGATGTTATCTCATTGTGGTTTTGACTTGCATTTCTCTGACAATTAGTGAGGTTGAGCATCTTTTTATGTGTCTGTTAACGATCTGTTAACCATTCTTTGGAAAAAATGTCTATTCAGGTCCTCTGCCCAATTTTTAATCCAATCATTTGTTTTGATGGTGTTGAGTTGCATGAGTTCTTTATATATTTTGGATGTTTACTCCTTATCAGATATATCATTTGCAAATATCTTCTTCCATTCAGTAGATAGTCTTTTTTTTTTTTATTGATGGTTTCCTTTGCTGTGAGAAAGCTTTTTATTTTGATATAGTCCCAATAGATTATTTTAGCTTTTGTTTCCCTTGCCTTAGGAGACTTATCTAGAAAAATGTTGCTATGGCGGATGTCAGAGAAATTACTGCCTATTTTCTCTTCTAGGATTTTTATGGTTTCAGATCTCATGTTTAGGTCTTTAACGATTTAGAGCTTATTTTTGTGTATGTTATTAGAAAACAGTCCAGTCTCATTCTTTCACATGTAGCTCTCCAGTTTTCCCAGCACTATTTATTGAAAAGACTGTATTTCCCCATTGTATATTCTTGCCTTTTTTGTCATAGATTAATGGATCATATAATTGTGAGTTTATTTCTGGGGTCTCTATCCTATTCTACTGATCTATGTGTCTATTTTTGTGCCAGTACCATACTGTTTTGATTACTATAGCTTTGTAGTATATCTTGAAATCTGGAATTGTGATACCTCCAACTTTGTTCTTCTTTCTTAGGATTGCTTTGGCTATTCGGGGTCTTTTGGGGTTCCATACAGATTTTAGGATTATTTTGTTCTAGTTCTGTGAAAAATGCTATTGGTATTTTAATATGGATTGCATTAAATCTGTAGATTCCTTTGGGTAATATGGACATTTTGACAATATTAACTCTTCCAATCTATGAGCATGGAATATCATTTCATTTGTTGATGTCATCTTTAATTTCTTTTATCAGTGTTTTATAGTTTACAGAATACAGGCCTTTCATCTCTTTGTTTAAATTTATTCCTAGGTATTTTATTCTTTTTGGTGCAGTTGTAAATGGTGTTTTTTTTTTTTTAATTTCTCTTTCTACAATTTCACTGTTAGTGTATAGAAACACTACCAATTCTTGGGTATTAATTTTGTATCCTGCCACTTCACTGAATTCATTTATTACTTGTAGCCGTTTTATGGTAGAGTCTTTAGGATTTTCTCTATATAGTATCATGTTATCTACAAATAGTGACATCTTTACTGACATGATGCTTCTTATTTCTTTTTCTTCACTGATTGCTGTGGCTAGGACTTCTAGTACTATGTGGAATAAAGGTGGTGAGAGTGGACATCCCTGTCTTGTTTCTGGTCTTAGAGGGAAAGCTCTCAGTTTTTTGCCATTGAGGATGATGTTAGCTGTGGGTTTTATGTCCATTAATATTTGCTTTATGTACTTAGGGGCTCCAGTGTTGGGTGCATAGATATTTACAATTGTTATATCCTCTTGTTGGATTGCTCCCTTTATCATTATATAATGCCCTTCTTTGTCTCTTGTTACAGTCTTTGTTTTAAAGTCTGTTTGGTCTGATGTAAGTATTGCTACCCCACGTTTTTTTCACTTCCATTTGCATTGTGAATGTTTTTCCATCTCTTCACTTATAGTCTGTATGAATCTTTAGGTCTGAGATGAATCTCCTATAGGAAAAATATAGATGGGCCCTTGTTTTTTTTAATTTTATTATGTTATGTTTATCACCATACATTGCATCATTCGTTTTTGATGTAGTGTTCCATGATTCATTGTTTGTGTATAACATCCAGTGCTCCATGCAGTAAGTGCCCTCTTTAATACCCATCACCAGGCTAACCCATCCCCCCACCCCCCTCCCCTGTAGAACCCTCAGTTTTTTTCTCAGAGTCCATAGTCTCTCATGGTTCATCTCCCCGTCTGGTTTCCCCCCTTCATTTTCCCTTCCTACTATCTTCTTCTTCTTTTTTTTTTAACATACAATGTATTATTTGTTTCAGAGGTCCCCCCTCCCCTCTAGAACCCTCAGTTTGTTTCTCAGAGTCCATAGTCTCTCATGGTTCATGTCCCTCTCCGATTTCCCCCCCTTTATTTTACCTTTCCTACTATCTTCTTTTTTTTTAACATATAATGTATTATTTGTTTCAGAGGTACAGATCTGTGATTCAACAGTCTTCCACAATTCACAGCGCTTACGATAGCACATACCCTCCCCAATGTCTATCACCCAGCCACCCCATCCCTCCCACCCCCCCACCACTCCAGCAACCCTCAGTTTGTTTCCTGAGATTAAGAATTCCTCTTATCAGTGAGATCATATGATATGTGTCTTTCTCTGATAGACTTATTTCGCTCAGCATAATACCCTCCACTTCCATCCACATCGTTGCAAATGGCAAGATTTCATGTTTTTTTGATGGATGCATAATATTCCATTGTGTGTGTATATATATATATATATATATATATATATATATACACACACCACATCTTCTTTATCCATTCATCTGTTGATGGACATCTTGGCTCTTTCCATAGTTTGATAGCAGCAATGTCCACAATGGGCCTTGTTTTTTTATCCATTCTGCCACTCCATGTCTTTTGATTGGAGCATTTAGGCCATTTACATTGTAAATAATTATTGATAGGTATGTACTTATTGCCATTTTAAAAAATGTTTTCTCATTGTTTTGTTAGTTCTTTTTTCCTTTCTTCTTCTCTTGCTCTCTTCCTTTGTGATTGATAAGCATCTGTACTGTTTTGTTTGGCTTTCTTTCTCTTTATTTTTTGTGTATTTGTCATAGATTTTGGGTTTGTGGTTACCATGTGGTTGATATCTAACACCCTAAGTAAATATCAGTGCATACTAATTTGATGGTCATTTAAGTTCAAACACATTCTTTAAAAAAAGATTTTTCTTTTTCTTTTTCCCTTTGTCTTCCATTTTTACTCCGTTTTCCACATTTTATGTATATGTTGTCACGTTTTACATATTTTTATTCATATTTTCTTTTGTCTAATTGTAGCCATTTCTTTCCACTTAAAGAAATCCCTTTAACATTTCTTGTATGACTGCTTTAGTAGTGATAAATTCCTTCATCTTTTGTCAGGGAAACTATCTCTCCTTCAAATCTGAATGATAACTTTGCTGGGTAGAGTATTCTTGGTCATAGGAGTTTTTTGGGTTTTGTTTTGTTTTTTTTTTACACTCACATTTTGAATATATTATGCTGCTTTCTTCTGGTTTGCAAAGTTTCTTCTGAATAATAAGCTGATAGCTTTATAGGATTTCCCTTGTTGGTAACTTTTTATTTCTCTGTTGTTGCTTTTAAGATTCTTTCTTTATCTTTAACCTTTGACATTTTAATTATTATGTACTGTAATGTGGACCTCCTTGGATTCATCTTATTTGAAACTCTCTGTGTTTCTTGGACTTAGATGTCTATTGTCTTTCTTAGGTTAGAGAAGTTTTCAGTTATTATTTCTTTAAATAAGTTTTCTATACCTTTCTCTTTCTTTTCTTCTTCTGGGATCTCCCCAGTGTGAATGTTTGTTCACTTGATATCATCCAAGAGATCTCTTAATCTATCCTCATTTTAAAATATCATTTTATCTCTTTTCTGTTCAGTTTGTGTGCTTTCCATTGCCATGTCTTCCAGATTGCTAATATGTTCTGCATTCCCTAATATACTCTTGATTCTCTCTAGTGTGTTTTTGATTTCAGTTATTGTATTCTTCAGTTCTGATTGGTTGTTTTTAATATTTTCTATCTCTTTATTGAAATTCTCACTGAGTTCTTCCATTCTTTTCTCCAATCCGGTGAGTATCTTTATGATTATTACTTTAAATTCTTTATCAGGCATATTGCTTATCTCTCTTTCATTTACTTCTTTTTCTGAGGCTTTTTTCTAAAGATTTTATTTATTTGACAGAGAGAGACACAGCGAGAGAGGTAACACAAGCAGGGGGAGTGGGAGAGCGAGAAGCAGGCCTCCCACAGAGCAAGGAGCCCGATGCAGGGCTCAATGCAGGGCTCGATCCCAGGACCCTGAGATCGTGACCTGAGCTGAAGGCAGACGCTTAATGACTAAGCCACCCAGGTGCCCCTGAGGCTTTTTTCTTGTTCTTTCTTTTGGAGCATATTCTGCTGTATCCCCATTTTGCTTGACTTTCTGTGTTTGTTTCTATGGATTAGGCAAAATGGCTACTTCTCCTAAGTTAAAGGAGTGGTCTTGTGTATGGTGTCTGCTATGCAGAATGTGTGTGGTTTGTGACTTTTCCTTACTGGCTAGGGCTCTGGCTATATATGCCAGTTACTCTTTTAAACCATGGCATGTCTCCATCTCTCTTGCTGTTGTCTTGCCAGTCTATCTTTGGTTGTTCAGTAGCTTTTCAGTCAGCCCTCATTTCTTCTTCAGGGGGAATTGTTCTATTAGTAAGTGTAATTTGGTGTGTTTCATGGAGAAGCTGAGTTCAGTCTTACTACATTTCCATCTTGAGCCAGAACTCAAGATCTCTTTTATTTTTTAATGTAAGCATTTATAACTATAAATTTCCCCCATTAATAATGCTTTCACTGCGTCTCATACCTTTTGGTATGCTGTGCTTTCATTTTTATCAGTATCTAAGGATTTTCTAATTTCCCTTGTGATTTCTTTGATACATTGGTTATTTAAGAGTATGTTCTTTAATTTCCAAAAATTGTTAATTTTTCAGTTTTATTTCTGTTGTTGATTTGTACGTGCATCCTGTTGTAGTCAAAGAAGATACTTTGCATTATCAGTCTTTCAAAATTTATTGAGATTTAATTTGTAGTCTAACATGTGGTCTATCCTGGAAAATGTTTCATGTGCACTTGAGAAGAATGTGTATGCTATTGTTATGGGGTAGAGTGTTCTCTATACATCTGTTACATTTAGTGGATTTATTGTGTTAAGTCCTCTATTTCCTTATTTATTTTCTGTCTGGTTGTTCTATCCATTATTGAGTGGTATTGAATTCCCCAACTATTATTTTAGAATATTTTTCCCTTCATTTGCATCAGTTTTTGCTTCATATACTTTGCTGATCTATGAAAAGGTGTGTAAGTGTTAATAGTTATTTCTTCTTGCTCTATTGAGCCTTGTTTTAATATATAATGTCCTTTTTGACTCTTGTAAACTTTTTGATTTAAAGTCTATTTTGTTTGATAATAGTATAGCCATACCTGCTCTCTTTTGGTTACTAGTTGCATAGAATATCTCTTTCTATCCTTTCACTTCCATCTATTTATGACTTTGAATCTAAAATGAGTTTCTTATAGGTAACATGTAATTGGATCATATGTTACTATTCATTTTGCCAATCTGTCTTCTCATTGGAGAGTTCAATCCAAATAACATTTAAAGTAGTTATTGATAACATGGATCTTATTTCTACCATTCTTCCACTTGTTTTCTATATGTCTTCTAGCTTTTTTGCCCCTCATTTCTTGCACTGCTATCTTATTTTGTGTTTCTTTTTTTTTTGTAGCAAAGTGTTTAAATTTCTTCCTCATTTATTTTTCTGTATATTCTATAGCTATTTTTTGTGGTTACAGTGGGAATTACAATTAGCATCCTAAAGTTATAACACTCATATAATTTTTTAAAACATACTAATCTCTTATATCATGTAGAAAACAAAAAGGGCAGTACAAACCACTGTTATAATAATACTAGATTTTATAATTCCCAGTGTATTTACCTTTATTGAGATCTTTATTTCTTCATATGGCTTCATGTTACTGTCTGGTGTCCTTTCATTTCACCCTGTCGTCTCTCTAGAGCATTGCTTTTAAGGCAGGTCTAGGGCTAATGAACTTCTTTGGCTTTTGTTTATCTGGGAATGTCTTAATTTCTCTCTCTGTGTTTATATTCTTGGAGTGGTTGCCCTTAAACTTTAATACACACACCTAACATATTTTCCAGGATCTATATTTAATTAATATTTCCTCCCTCTTACAATGTTAAGAACCTTTAGATATGTTACTCCTTTTCATTTATTTGCCTGTCCCAGCTACATCCCATATTGATATGATTTGATAGTTTATTTCTAGATTTTTATTACTAATTTAAAATCAGTACTTATTTAAATATAACACAGATCTTTTAGTTTCTGGTTTCTTTGCCCACCATTGCTTCTTCATTCCTACTTTCTTCTTCCAGATTAATCTTTTTTTTTCTCTAGTATTTATTTCAGGGAGGACCTATGAGCTATTAAACTGAGAAGTTTGAGTGTCTGAAAATATCATTATTTTACTCTAAGTTTTGAATGGTTGACTGGCTGCATATAGATAAACTTTTTTTCCAGTTTTATTTCTTTAAAAAATTGAATATTTTCTGCACTGTGTTCTTGCCAGGTTACCAATGAGAAGTATAAAGTCAAAAATAGTTTTGTTATTTGTAGATAATTAAGTTTTACTCTCTGAAAGATTTTATGGTTTTATTTTGACCTTCATATTCTAAACTATTGCTACTATGGTAAGATTTGTGGCATATTTTCATTTATCTGATTGGCACTATGTGGCTTTTTCACTTCACATATCCTCAGTTTGGAGAAGTTTTGTTCTATTATTATTTTTAATAGTTGCTTCTCTTTATTCCTCTGTCTCCCCATTTCCTCCAATTTTTCTTTCTTGGAATTGTGTAATGAATTTAGAAATTCTGGATCTATACTCTATGTCTTATGTTTTCTTTCTTATTCTCTGGTATATACTGCTTCAAAATATAGAGCACCGCTGTGGTCTTTCTTACCCGTTTTTCTATTTTTTTGAAACAGGGTTTTTTTGGTACCCATTTTAGGCTGTAGTTTCATTTTCAATCCAATCCCATCTGCCTTTTCTCCAGTTGGTATTCTTCACCTCACAGAAGTAAAACTGAGGTACAGAAAATTGAGTATCTTATTCAAAGTCACAAAGGTAGTGAGTAGCAAAACTGTGATTTGAATCTTGGCAGTCTGGCTTCGGAATCACATATTTAACCTTTAAGCCATACTGTCTTGCTTTTCTGCTTGTAGTCTCCTTCCATTAAAGTCCCCATTCTAAAAATTTCCTACCTCCCTAATAAATAGTATTATCATTAAAATAAAGACAGCAACATGGTAATATAGCTAAAGATGAATATCTAGTGCTCTTCTCTCTGGAGTGTTACTGCCTATTCATAGAAATATTTTTGTTTTTGTTTGAATTGTCATTATTACTGTAAATTCTTGCCTTGGGTCTTTTTCTTTTTATAAACCATAATAAAGAACAGAAATATCATCTCAATAAATTACCTATAAAACAAGATCAGCATATTTGATCCTTTGGCGTATTTAGAAATGAAAATAAATTAAGTTGTTTTAGTATATAATCCATTACATTAGTTAAACTAAAGTTGATTATACCCAACGTAAGCAAAAGCATTTGCTTCAAATTTAAATATTTGTGAAAACTAAAGCATATACATTAGAAAAGTGTTAGAAATCAAAGACAAACTCACTCTGTTTCCTGTGATTGATTTTTCTCCCACCAATATGTCAGAAGTGTTCATGCCTAAAGAGATTGGAGAGCAAATGAATTCTCAGACGTCTTTCACTTTGAAAACTTTGAAAAATACCTGAAAAATTAACAACTTAGTTTACTTTGAGCATTTATTTCTGTGTGCTTTCCATACAATTCAGTATATATTGCCATCTTCTCTTTTAAAACAGAAAGTTCACATTTTTGAAATGATCACATTTTTTATTTTGTGCCATCTCATCCAAGTGTATTTCAGACAATCAGATATAGTAGGGGCATTCTATAAGGCATTATAGGAAACTAGAATTGCTAATGTTGAACCTAATTCTTCTATTTAAGCCTCTGACCTCATTAGCTATGTCCTTTTAACTCTGAAGAGGGGACCACATTTTGCTCAGTGCCTTCAATGTGGCATATGCCCCAAAAATATTCTCCAAGCCTTGGTATTTCATTAGGAAATTCTTCCTTGGGTATGACATCCAATCCACAGTTTCATTACTACTTAATAGGGATTGATTGGAAAGCCCAGAGATACTGACTAATCCTTAAAAGCCAGATCTACAGGAATCCTACTCTTACCTTCCTGAGACAGTCTTGGAGGCAAGAAGAGTAATATTGGCCTGTAACTCTATTGGATTAATGTGATCAGCATTTTTTTGTTGTGATTCTATCTTCCACCTAAGTTATTTAACCACTTGGTCTTAGTTCTTTGTTCTTTGTTCTCAAGTGGAAGAATAGTTACAGAGAATTAAAGAGCTTCTAGAGAGCTAGATACTAAAATGGAAGAACAGATCTTAAGTGTCTTTAGAACTGTCCTTTTAACACTGTGCATGTCAGATCTCCATTTAAAAAAAAACTACAAGAAAAATAAAAATTGATGGAGAAATTATAAATAATAAGAAATAAAGGACTCTAAAATAAAATATATAGAAGGGCAAATCTAATATAATAGAGATCTAGTTAAGCCCAGCAAAGCTCTCTTTTATCTTAAAAGTTAGGAAAATACTCCAAAAGGATAAAATTAAAAAGATTGCTCTTTAGGCAGTGAAGTTTAATTGACTAGAATAGGCTGAGAGCATTTTCATTTAAATTTCACTCTAAAGGAAGATGTGCTAGATGTCTGTAGAGTAGAAGCAGCCAGTGACTGGGCAGAGAATCTTACTCAACCGATGATGTTCCTTAATCCTTGTATTTTTTATTGTGAGCCCACCTACCCCTTATAGATTAGTCTCCAGACTTCTGGTTCATCATCTCTTTCTTGTTTGTTTTTTCAAGCCTTTGCATGCCTAGGTCATTGTCCATAAATCCTAACCATGCCTTTTGTGAGGTCCTCTGCTCAGCATGTGTCCTTTTTCTGGCCCTCCAGATATTCTTCACATCTTACCCATGTCCTCATTTTAACCTGATATATGGAGTCCTGGTTCAAGTTTTTTTTTCTCTTTCTTTCAGAATTAGAGTCATTTGCCTTCACAAATTGAATTTTGAGTCTTGATTTCTAATCTTGCACACTGCTAAGTCCATGTGTCTTTAGTAAGCACCTATCCTCTTTGACACCCTTAGTTTGCCATGGCTCATCTCTGCTTTTGAACCCGTACTGACTTTGGACAGTTTTTTCCTTAATCCCTTTACATTTATGACAAATAGTATTATTTTATGAGAAATAAAAAATAAACATTAAGGAACTCTAACTGCCAAAAAGATATCATAAGCAAGTTCATAGTCATAGTCATTGAATTTTTAGAATTTCATCTAATTTTAGGACTCATCAACTTCAGCTTCTTATCTAAAGTTAAACAGCTTGCTATATTATCCCCTGCTAGTTTTTTAACCACTTGGTTCCAAGTGAAAGACATCTAACCAAAACTGGCATAATAAAATAGGGCAATTTATTGTAAGAATAGTGGAGAATTTCATGGGAGTCAAAAGCAGGACTATAACTGGGTCTAAGGATGGAATGGTCTCAAATACCACCAGGGTTCAGTAACTTTGTCTATGATTTTCACTGCATGTTGGCTCCATTCTTTCTCCATATGCAGAACACATGACTCTTTACAGTTTCTGAGTTTTATAGAAATTTTCCCAAGAGACATTGACTTGATTCTCTGGCTCCCAAGTTCAAATATCACACAAAGGGCTCATCTTAGGTCAGTTACCCATCCTGGATTAGTCATTTCTGGCCACTAAGCGTAGGATTTTGTTGTTGTAAAACAATTTCTCTTTCAGTTTCCATGTATACAGGTAGGAAGTTTCTAGGAAATCTGGGTATAAGTTAGAGTATGTACATACATACATATATGTGTATACATACATATATGTACATACATATATACACATTATATACATGCCTATACATAATATACACATGTCTATGTTATATAATTCATATAATTTATATAAATTCTATAAAATAAGCATATATAATATATTCTGCTCAAATATTACTAATAGCTCACTACTCATTACTAAGAGCTCACTACTTTGTAAAATACCTAATTCTCTGAAGAACATAGTTGTTAGATTTTTTGGTTTGAAAGTTCATAACAATGAAGGTTGGAAGATGGTGGCAGCATAGGAGGAACCTAACCCTCCTCCTCTCATGAATATAATTAGATAACTATCAAATCATCCTAAATACCCCAGAAATTGATCTGAAGACTGGCGGGACAAACTCCATAGCTAAAGATAGAGAAGAGGCCACACTGAAGAAGGTAGGAAGTGTAGAGATATGGTTTGAGAGAGAAAAAGATCATGGCCACTATGGTGGGGAGGGAGTTGCAGTCACAGAGAAGGTGAGAGACAGACTAAAACACAGAGGAACATACAGGGAAAATGAATCCTCATAGCAGTTGGCTTGGAAACAGTGATCTGAGGAGTGCCTGCGGCACACAGTGAGGAGGTTATTCACTCATTTGGAGCACATCCCAGAAAGGCAGTGTTCATGAAGAGACCCCTCTGAGAATAAAGGAACTGGCAGATGCCATTTCCCTCCCTTGACCTTCAGCATAAGCACAGGGCCACCTGCAGGAACCAGCACAGAGATTACACTCACTACCTAACTTGCTTACACCAAGCCCCACCCCGCCCCATTCTCCAGTGAAATCGCCCTTCCCAGTCTCACTTGCCTCAGTCCAAGTGCAGCAGACCCCCTCCCCCAGAAGACCAGCCCAAGCCCCTGCTCACACTATGTGTCCCAACTTGGAAGTTTTGTGGAGCCTCAGTTCTGGAGGCATTACCAACAGATCTCATTTCACAAGCAGACCAGAGCACACCTAGTTAAAATGTACCACATTCAGGCCAGGGACTAAACACTGCTCACAACAGGCAGAGAGCCTCTGCAAATGACTTTATCCTAAAAAATAATGTGGCCAGAACAAAACAGCAGAGTACATACAGCACACATCAAAGATACTCTCTGAAGTGCCAGGCCCTGAGGAACAGGGGACATTATATGGCAGGGCACTACAAGACCTCTTCTTCATAAGGCCATTACTCTCAAAAACAGGAGACATAGCTGATTTTTCTAACATGCAGAAACAGGCACAGAGACTCAGACAAAAAGAGAAGACAGAGAAATTTATCCCAATGAAAGAAGAGGAAAAGTCCATGTCCAGGGATCTAAGCAAAACAGATACAAGTAACATGCCTGATGGAATATTTAAAGCAATGATCATAAGGATACTCACTGGACTTGAGAAAATAGTGGAAGATATGAGACCCTTAACATAGAGATAAGGAATAACATAGAGATAACGGGTTCAGTAAATTAAATGAGAAACAATGGATGGAATGAACAGCAGGCTGAAAGAAGCAGAGGAATGAATTAATGACCTAAAAGACAGAGTAATGGAAGTAATCAAGCTGAATAGAAGAAACAAAATGAATTATGCAAAATGAGAATAGACTCAGGGAACTCAGTAACTCCATCAAACCTAATAACATTCATATTATTGGAGTCCCAGAAGAAGAAGGAGGAAGAAGAGGAGAAGGGGGAGAAGGAATGGGCGGAGGAAGGGGGAAGGGGAAAGAAAATGTATTTGAAGAAATAATAGCTGAAAACTTCTCTAATCTGGGGAAGGGACAGATATCCAGATCCAGGAGGCACAGAGAACCCCTAACAAAATCAGTAAAAGTAGATCCACACCAAAACATATTGTAATTAAATTTGCAAAATATAATCATAAAGAAAAAAATTTAAAAGCAGCAAGACAAAAGAAAACAATAACATGTAAGGGAAACTCCATAAGGCTAGCAAGGGATTTTTTCAGCAGAAACCTTCAAAGACAGAAGAGAATGGCATGATATATTCAGTATGCTGAATGGGAAAAAAATCTGCAGCCAAGAATACTCTATCCAGCAAGGCTATCAGAATAGAAGGAGACATGAAGAGTTTCCCAAACAAAAACTGAAGGAATTCGTGAACACTATATAAGCCCCACAGGGAATATTAAAGAAGGGTGGAAAGAAGAAACCAAAAGTGACAGTGTGAAGGTAGGAAACACAAAAGCAGTAAAAATGATTATGTGTGTAAAAAGTCAAAGAACTTACAAAATAAAACGATGTAAAATATGACAATATATACCTAAAACACAGGGAGGAAAGAAGTAAAGAATGAGTTCAAAATTAAATGACCATCAACTTAATATAGACTGCTATATGCAGAAGATATTATATGCAAACCTAAATGTTGCCACAAATCAAAAACCACTAGTAAATATGTAAAGAATTAAGAGAAAAAAATCTAAATATATCACTAAAGAAAATCAGCAAACCATGCATGAAAGACAAGAAAAAATCAGAGAAAATCTTCAGAAACAGCCACAAAACAAATAAAATGACAATAAATGCATACCTATCAACAATTACTTTGAATGTAAATGGACTAAATTTACATTCAATACATACAATCAAAGACATAGGGTGGCATGCCTGGGTGGCTCAGTTGGTTAAGCATCTGCCTTTGGCTGGGGTCATGATCCTGGAGTCCTGGGATCGAGCCCCACATTGGGCTCCCTGCTCAGCAGGGAGTCTGCTTCTCCTTCTGACCCTCCCCCCTCTTGTGCTCTCTCTCTCTCTCAAATAAATAATTAAAATCTTCAAAAGACATAGGATGACAGAATGGATTAAAAAAAAAAAAAGACCCATCTATAAGCTGCCTAGAAGAGACTCATTTTAGACCTAAAGTCACCTGCAGATTGAAAGTGAAAGGATGGAGAAACATCTATCATGTGAATGAATGTCAAAGGAAAGCCACAGTAGCAGTATTTATATCAGACAAAATAGACTTTGAAACAAAGAATGTAACAAGAGACACAGAAGGACACTATATAATAATAAAGGGAACAATCCAACAAGAAGATATACCAATTATAAATATTTATGCACCCAACATGGGAACGCCCAAACATATAAAGCAATTAATAACAAGCATAAAGGAACGAATCAATGATAATATAATAATAGTAGGATTTTTTTAGATTTTACTTATTTATTTGACAGTGAGAGAGCACAAGCAAGGGAAGCAGCAGAGGCAGAAGCAGGCTCCCTGCTGAGCAGAGAGCCCAATGTGGGGCTCGATCCCAGGACCCTGGGATCATGACCTGAGCTGAAGGCAGACACTTAACCAACTGAGCCACCCAGGCACCCCAATAGTAAGAGATTTTAATGCCCCACTTACATCAATGGATAGATCATCTTAACAGAAAATCAATAAGGAAACAATGGTTTGTAAGACACACTGGATGAGATGGATTTAACAGATATATTCAAAACATTTCATCCTAAAGCAGCAAAATACATTCATTTCAAGAGCACATGGAACAGTCTCCAGAATAGATCATATATTAGGCCACAAAACCAGCATCAACAAATTCAAGAAGATCAAAGTGATACCATGCATCTTTTCTGACCACAGCTCTATGAAACTAGAATTCAACCACAAATACATGGAGGTTAAATAACATGCTACTGAACAATAAATGGGTCAACCAGGAAATAGAAGAACAAATAAAAAAACATGGAAACAAATTAAAATGAAAACACATCAATCCAAAACCTTTGGGATGCAGCAAAGCAGTTCTAAGAGGGAAGTTTACAGCCTTGCCTCGAACAGCAAGAAAAATCTCAAATAAACAACCCAATCTTACACCTAAAGGAGCTAGAACAAGTACAAAAAACAAAACCTAAAACCAGCAGAAGGAAGGAAATAATAAAGATTAGAACAGAAATAAATGATACAGAATCTAAAAAACAATATAACAGATCAATGAAACCAGGAACTGGTTCCTTGAAAAAAACCAATAAAATCGATAAACCTCTAGCCAGACTTACCAAGAAAAAAAGAGAAATGACTCAAATAAAAAAAAAAATCACAAGTGAGAGAGGAGAAATAACCAATACCACAGAAATACAATTATAAGAGAATATGAAAAACTATGTGCCAACAAATTAGACAACTGAGAAGAAATGGATAAATTCCTAGAATCATATAAACTATAAAAACTGATACAGGAAGAAATAGGAAATTTGAACAGACCTATAACCAGCAAAGAAATTGAATCAGTAATCAAAAAACTCCCAACAAACAAAAGTCCAGGACCAGATGAAATCACAGGCAAATTCTACCAAAGATTTAAAGAAGAGCTAATACCTATTCTTTTCAAACTATTCCAAAAAAATAGAAAAGGAAGGAACACTTCCAAATTCATTCTATGAAGCCAAAATTACCCTGATACCAAAACCAGATAAAGACACCACTAAAAAAGAACTACAGGCTAATATCCCTGATGAACATAGATGCAAAAATCCTCAACAAAATATTGGCAAACCAAATCCAACAATACCTTAAAAAAAATCATTCACCAAGATCAAGTGGGATTTATTCCTGGGATGTAAGAGTGGTTCAATATTAACAAATCAATCAACATGATACATTACATCAATAAGAGAAAGGATAAGAACCATATGATCATTTAAATAGATACAGGAAAAGCATTTTTCAAATTACAACATCCATTCATGATAAAAATCCCTCAACAAAGTAGATTTAGAGGGAACATACCTCAGCATAATAAAGGCCATATATGAAAAATCCACAGGTGACATCATCCTTAATGGGGAAAAACAGAGTTTTTCACCTAAGGTTGGGAATAAGACAAAGGTATACACTCTCACCACTTTTATTCAACATGGTACTGGAAGTCCTAGTCACAGCAATTAGACAAGAAAGAAAAAGCATCCAAATTGGTAAGGAAGAAGTACAACTTTCACTATTTGCAGATGGCTTTATACTGTATCTAGAAAGCTCTAAAGACTCCACCAAAAGAATGGCTAGAACTGATAAATTCAGTAAAGTCACAGAAGACAAAAAAAAAAAAATATGCAGAAATCTGTTGCATTTCTATACACCAATAATGAAGCAGCAGAGAGAGAAATTAAGAAAACAATCTCATTTAAAACTGCACCAAAAATAATAAGAAACCTAGGAATAAACCTAACAAAATAGGTGAAAGACCTGTACTCTGAAAACTATGAAACACAGATGAAAGTAATTGAAGATCACATAAGAAATAGACATTCCATGGTCAAGGATTGAAAGAATATTGTTAAAATGTCTATACTACCCAAAGCAATCTACACATTTAAAGCATTCCCTATCAAAACATCAATAGCATTTTTCACAGAAGTAGAACAAAAAATCCCAAAATTTGTATGGAACCATAAATGATCCAGAATAGCCAAAGCAACATTGAAAAAGAATACAAAGCTAAAGGCATCACAATTCCAGACTTCAAGTTATACTACAAAGCTGTAGTGATCAAAACAGCATGGTACTGGCACAATAATAGATACATACTTCAATGGAATGGAATAGAAAACCCAGAAGTGAACCCACAACTATATGACCAATTAATCTTCAACAAAGCAGGAAAGAATATCCAGTGAGAAAAAGACTGTCTCTTCAACAAATGGTGGGAAAACTGGACGGCAACATGCAAAAGAAAGAAACTGGACCACTTTCTACACCATACACAAAAATAAATTCAAAGTGGAACAAAGACCTAAATGTGAGACTTGAAACCATAAAAATCCTAGAGGAGAACATAGGAAGTAACTTCTTTGACATTGGCCATAGCAACATTTTTCTAGATATGTCTCCTGAGGCAAGGGAAACAAAAGCAAGAATAAACTATTGGGATTACATAAAAATAAAAAGCTTCTGTACAGTGAAGGAAATAATCAACAGAACTAAAAGGCAACCTATGAAATGGGAGAATATATTTGCAAATGACATACCTGATAAAGGGTTAGTATCCAAAATATATGCAGAACTTACAAAACTCAACACTCAAAAAACAAATAATCCAATTAAAAAATGGGCAGAAGACTAATAGGCACTTTTCCAAAGAAGATATCCAAATGGCCAACAGATACATGAAAAGATGCTCAACCTCACTGATCATCAGGGAAATGCAAATCCAAACCACAATGAGATATCACCTCACACCTGTCAGAATGGTTAAAATCAACAACACAAGAAACAACAGGTATTGGTGAGGGTGTGGAGAAAAAAAGAACACTCATGTATAGTTAGTTACTGGGAATGCAAACTGGTGCATCCACTGTGGAAAACAGCATGGAGGTTCCTCAAAAAGTTAAAAATAGAACTACCCAATGATCCAGCAATTGCATTTGGGTAAATTGCATTTACCCAAAGAATACAGAAACTCTAATTCAAAGGGAGACACACACCCCTATGTTTATAATGGCATTATTTACAATAGTCAAATTATGAATGCAGCCCAAGTGTCCATCAACACATGAATGGATAAAGAAGATGTGGTATATATATATTATTCAGCCCTAAGAAAATGGTATCTTGCCATTTACGACAACATGAATGGAGCTAGAGAGTATAATGCTAAGTGAAATAAAGTAGAGAAAAGACAAATACCATATGATTTCACTCATATGTGGAATTTAAGAAACAAAATAAATAAACAGTGGGGAAAAAAGAGAGAGGCAAATCAACTTTCTTAATTGTAGAGAACAAACTGTTGCTTACCAGAGGGGAGATTGGGGGGATGGGTGAAATAGGCGATGGGGATTAAGGAGTACACTTGTGGTGATGAGCTCTGGGTAATGTATGGAATTGTTGAATCACTGTATTATACAACTTAAACTAATATAACACTGTGCATTAACTAATTGGAACTAAAATAAAAACTTTTAAAAAGTAAGAAATATAATGAAATAAATAAAAATATAAAAATAAAACAAAAATACATGCTTTTTTTTAAGATTGTATTTATTTGAGATAGAGTGAGAGTGAGAGAGAGAGAGCACACACACAAGCACAATCAGGAGAAACAGTAAGAGAGGGAGAAGCAGGCTCTCCACTGAGCAGGGAGCCGGATGTGGGGCTTGATCCCAGGGCTCCGAGATCATGACTTGAGCTGAAAGCAGACGCTTAACGAACTGAGCCACCCAGGCACCCCAATACATGCTTATTCTTTAAAAAAAATCTAAACAATACAGAACTCCACAAAGTTAAAAAAAAAAAGGACTATAAAAATGAAATAGTGAAATAGGGGCTGAGCATTAAACCCAATTCTAATTAAATATTGGCACAATGATAGAAATTAGAAATAAATTGTGTTCATCCCTTTCTCAGACCCTGTCAATGGTACAGTAGGATTTTCCATAGCTGTTGACTTGAGTTCTTGACATAGGTAGCAATAAGAAATAGTGATTACAGTTTATTGAACAGCATTTCATTGATGATACACACTTAAAATATTTTAAAAATTGAGATAATGAAAATAAACAGGTTATGAGGATAATGAGAAAAACATTTTAAGTCATTTACTTTGCTTTTACTTTTTATAGATGTTATTAAACATACATCTGAGATGTTCCTCCCTTTAATATATAATGAAAATGTTTTAAATATAAACTCATAATTCACAAACACTTCTAGACCACTTCTTCATTTAGAACTTGTTAGATAATGTGTATTTCATCTTCAGTCTTCTTGCCTAATGTTTAAATGTGCTCTATCATCATAAGCAAATTTAGGATTGTGTCTATTTTGCACTTTGTGAAATAGCTTTGCACAACTTTTCAGTGTCAGTGGTGGGGGTCATAAGAAATAGACTTAAACTTTGCTTTTGTATTATAAAATAATCTACAGTTTGAACTAAATATCTAATAAACTATGCAGTTTGCACAAACAACCAAATTTTCCGTAAAATCTGTCTAGGAATTTCAGAATTGGAACAGATTAATCTGGGTTAAATATACTAATACAGCATATAAACTCCAGTTTCTCTATCATAGAACTAAATTCTAGCTTACAGGTCTTCTAAATGCTTTTCCCTTAATCAAAATGTTGAGATCTCAGTTTAACACTGAGTGATCCAAAATTTGGAGATACGTGCAGTATTTTTGTAATGTTAATACTTCTATTACAATACTATTACTTACCAAGTGTCACTGGCATTCTAAAATTCCTAAACCAACAATTAATTTGTAAACCTTAATCCCAATTTGAATTTTGACATTTTTTTCATAAATTAGTGAGTAAAAATATGAATAAGAATGTGAAGATTATTGATGTAACAAAACAAATTTATAAATTAACAAAAAAAACTAAAATGTTGCCTTGCATTTGATCATATAATAGCTATATTTATTATCCAGGAAATGATGATGACCTATGTCAAATGTGTTTCCTTGACTGTCTTTCCCTACCTCCTCCATTCTTCTGATTCCCAGTCTGCCCATACTCCACAATTCAAATTTGGCTCAGAATATCATACTCATTTTCATTAAGTTTGGAATCAGCCAATCATAATTTTGAATTTGAAAAACCATCTTTGAGCTATATGTTTCAGCAATGATATGCCCTGAAATGCTTATGGACAGCTATCACAAACCTTTTCATTCCAAGCTTACTATTCTATCAAATAGACAGGATAGAAATTCACATGAGGTTCAAATTAAGTGACTTGTCCATAGTTGTATCCTTTCTTATATAAAAAACTAGGTGATCTAAGCCCAGGGTTTTATTTCAGAGTTCCAGATCCATTGTTTTTTCGTTTTTGTTTCTTGTGTTTTTGTTTTCCTACATCTATACTCTCATTATTATTATTTCAAGGTCTCTTGTTTTAAGAGTTGAAAAAAAAACCAATGTGTTTATCACTGAGAAAAACCAGTGTGTTCATCACTGAGAGCAATATTCCAATATCAATGCTTAAAAGAAAGCATTTTAATCCTGGGTGAAGAACATTTCTTTTCTCTGTTTAAAGCATAATTAGAAAAATATTTTTGTAGGTATTAAATAGTAAAATCACAATTTTGGTAATTTATTCACAAAACAAGGATGTATATTAGCCTAAGTACCAGTGATTTTTTAAAATTGATATTGAAATTTAACTGATAATATACAAGCTGTGTTCACATGTAAAAGCTGTGGAATATAGTCCCATTTATCTGATTGTTGATTTTCATGGCTGATGTCAATTTATCTGATTGGTCAGACTGCAGTGACTAATCTTTGTTAGGAAGACAGTGACACCAGTGATCAGAGGGCCATAATAGAGGGATTACCTGAGACTGATGGTTTACATGTGCATTGACTATTTTGTTGGTCATGAGGCAAGTGATGTTTTGAGGATATCACACACAAAATTCAGTATTATAATTGAAATGTGTGTTTCAAATCAGCTGTTCATTAATGAATCAGGAATGAGCAGTGAGAAGAAACTAAGTGACAACATAGTACTACCTAAAGACACAGATTGCTACTTGTTCTCTATTCATGCGTGTATGGAGATTAGGTTCACACCTCTATATATTGTTTCTGACTCAGTTTTTCCCTCAGAAAAATTAATATCACAGACCAACAGATTTTATAAGAAATAACTGAATATCATTAAGATCATAAATATGAATCCAAATGACACCATAAATATGCAGAATGGAAAGTGGGACTTTGCTGAAAGAAACAAATTTGGAAGTATCTGTGGTTACTCCCTTTGTGCAATCACCCATTTATGGTACTACTTTATACTTATTATTGAGGCATATCACATTTTTTGCGACTCTGACAAGCCCAAGAATGACCATACAATTCAGCTGTCTTTTGTATTGTACAGTATTTTATTCTCAAGCCAATACAAATCAAGTTCCATTGTACATGAAGCATGACATATTTTCAGTTCTTCCAATAAGATGTTGCTGAACACACCTTGATTAATTTGAAATAGGCTAGCAATTGTGAATAACCTCATTCTAGATGTTCAAGATATAGTTTATACATAGTTTAAACCTGATAGAAACTATAACCTGAATGATGCCATGCATTTTCTACTGTTGGTATGTCTATATATCAGAAGTACTTGGAATTATAATGAATACTTTTAAGGTGTGTGTGTGTGTACATAAACTGGCATGATCTATTTTACAGGTTAAAAATAAGCAAAAATAAGTGGCTGGTCTGGGTATTGTAGAAGGCAGAATGCTGAGATGGCCCCCAAAGATTCCTGGCCCTTGATGTTTATACACTTACATTTATTCAATCAAATACCAGTTTAGGTGTTGTTATGAAGGGATTTTGCATTTGTAATTTAAGCCCCTAATCAACTGACCTTAATATTGGGACAATATTAGTGTGGGCCTCAGCTAATTAGGTGAGACTTTAAATCTTAATCTAGAGATCAGAGATGGAGGAAGTCAGAGATTCAACAGGTAGGTTCAACATGAAAGAAGTCTATATTGCCGGCTTGAAGATAGAGACAAAGAATGAGGGTGGCTTCTAGGAGCTGTGAGTGGCTCCTAATTGACTGTCAGCAAGAAAAAGGGAAACTTCAATCATGCAACCACTGAATTTTGCCAAAACCTGAATGAATTTGGAAGAGAATCCCAAGCCTCAAATAAAATTATAGTCCACACCTTGATTTCAGCCTTAGTGAGACACTGAGCAGAGGACCTAACTATTCCATCTTCAGATTCCTGATCCAGAGAAACTGTGAAATAATAAATTTATGTCACTTTAAGCTGATAAGTTTGTGTTAATTTGTTTTGCAGCAATAGAAAACTAATAGAAATAGTTTTATCCTTTATCTTCATCTCAACCCAAGTCCTCTTTCAGGAACAGCGACTGTAATTGCTCTTGACTCTTGGTTAAGGGTCAAAGTCTTTGAAAACCCCTACATTTTTCCCCAATGCACTGTTTTAGTCTTACATTCCAGTGTAAGTTTTAAGTCACCCTCTTCTCTAAGTACACCATTCCCTGTATACTTCTATATCAATGGTTTTACTGTATCCTCTACTGAGAAGTCTCTCCCATATTCTTTCAGTATGTCCAAGGTCTAATCTTAACCATCATACAAGGTTCAATTCCAATGCCACATATTTCCTAAAACTTTGATTGATCCATTGCAGCTTTTGCAATCTATCCCTTCTTTGTATACACAGAGAAGTATCCTACACCTCTCATGAGTTTCTCACATTCTTCATTGTTTCCTAAATGTATAGGCATTTGATCTTCCATACAAGGAGGAGGCATCACTGTAGCATATATATTGCACGGTATATAGGAGGTGATTTAGTATTTGATGGATAGATACATTAATGAGTTAGTGAACCTTGGGGGTTGGCCTTTTACTATCCTAATAATCTGTCCACTCCACCTTCCCTAATTCTTTACTATATGATTCTTTTCTCTTGGTGATTTAATTTTTTACTATCTCTACCCTTCCAGGTTCATACTCTTCTCTTGCTGACCCAGAATTTTTTTAAATTTTATTTTATTTTATGTTAGTTACCATACATTACATCATTAGTTTTTGATGTAGTGTCCCATGATTCCTTGTTTGCATATAACACCCAAGTTCTCCATTTAATACATGCCCCCTTAATACCCATCACTGGGCTAACTCATCCCCCCACCCCCTCCCCTCTAAAACCCTCAGTTTGTTCCTCAGAGTCCATAGTCTCTCATGGTTCATCTCCCCGTCCAATTTCCCCTCTTCATTTTTCCCTTCCTACTATCTTCTTTTTTTTAACATATAATATATTATTTGTTTCAGAGGTACAGGTTTGTGATTCATCAGTCTTACACAATTCACAGTGCTCACCATAGCACATACCCTCCCCAAAATCCATCAGCCAGCCACCCCATCCCTCCCACTCCCCACTACTCCAGCAACCCTCCGTTTCCTGAGATTAAGAATTCCTCATATCAGTGAGATCATATACTTGTCTTTCTCTGATTGACTTATTTCGCTTAGCATAATACTCTCTAGTTCCATCCACATTGTTGCAAATGGCAAGATTTCATTTTTTGATGGCTGCATAATATTCCATTATATATATGTGTGTATATATATATACACCACATCTTCTTTATCCATTCATCTGTTGATGGACATCTTGGCTCTTTCCATAGTTTGGCTATTGTGGACATTGCTGCTATAAACATTGGGGTGCATGTACCCCTTCAGATCACTACATTTGTATCTTTGGGGTAAATACCCAGTAGTGCAATTACTGTGACCCAGACTTTCTCACCACTTTTGTGTCTTTTACAGACATCCACAAGGAATAAACCTGAAGACACATTGAAAGAGAAATTATGTTAACCTCATATTTCACTGTTCTAATTTGGCCTTGGGGAATTATTTAGTGCATGAGAGGATAAATGTATGCTCATTCTATTGCTAACATAATTCTGAAAGGACTTCCAGGGCACCTGGGTGGCTCAGTCGGTTAAGCGTCTGCCTTCAACTCAGGTCATGATCCCAGGGTCCTGGGATTGAGTCCCATGTCAGTCTCCCTGCTCTGCAGTGAGTTTGCTTCTCCCTCTGCCCCTCCTCCTACTCATTCTCTCAATCTCTCTCTCTCTCTCTCTCAAATAATAAAATCTTGAAAAAAGGACTTCCAGAAATGAATGTTTACCTCTCAGTGCCTCCCATATATATATTTATATCTATATTGATATCTATAACATATTGATATTGATTTCAATATAAATATAGATATAAAAGGCCTTGGTGACTAAGCAAACAAGAGAATTTGGTTATTAGTCATGGTATACAGAAAAACACATGTCATCTGGGCTTGAAGGAGCAATTAGAATAATTTCCTTCAGGTGTCATAATTTTGCTAGAAACATAGAAGCAAATGGAAGTACATAAACTTGAATAATGCTATAAGTAATTTATCATGACAATTATTGTTATTATCAATCCAGCAAGAGTAAGAGTATAATTCATATCAACCATCATTACAATGGATAGCTTATGGGTGATTCAAATGCTAAGACCTTGGCATTGCTCACAATTGTGTGGTTATCATACACAACTGTTTATAGATTGCCAAGTGCTTCTAATAGTAGATTATGGATTTCAGTTGATAATGTTTCAGAATCTCTCACGTGCCTTGTAAAGATTAACTGTGCCCAATGAATGATACATATAGTGATAACTGCATGTAAAGAGATACTTCTCTAAAAAATGCCACTTTATATTGTGTCTTTTCATGTCTTTCCAGTTCTTTCTTGGTGGATACTGTGCCCTTTCTCTGCTTCCTTTCATCACCACTGCCCACCATCAGCTAATTTCTATTATATTCCTGGATATTTCTGTAAAAATGATGAGGTGAAAGCCACCAATTATTAAGTAGTTACCATGTGTGATCTAAATATATGTGTACGTGTGTGTGTGCATGTGTATACACATACATACATTTATTTAATCCCCCAAACCACCCCAAACAAGATAGGAACTCAATAAATATTTTTAAATTAATGAATAATACAGGTGATAAAGTTATAGAAAACATCAATTGGAGGAAAATGGGAAAGAACAAAAAGGGAACCATCAAGAAAAGTGAAGAATCTCAAGCTCTAAAGCTCTGAAAGATTTAACCACTTAAGCTATGAAGCTGAGCTATAAGTCAAAACCAAATCTGGCTAGCCCCAAAGTGTATATATTCACTCATGATACTAGAGTAATTGCTTCTTCCATTAGAAAGCCAGTGGCAACTCTTCACTCTCATTTCATCAAACTCTTTTCCTTATTTTCTACTTCTGCTTCAATTGATATTTTCTATGATATGTTCATCTGTACTATTCACCAATTTAAAATATTTATTAAGTATCTACCTTGTGCCAGGCAAAGAAGGTATGTCATTGAACTTGTATCTTTATCCTCCATATTTACTATATATGGAAGTGATCTTTAAAAGTTAGATTAGATTTAGGTTTGAGTTTTTTGTAAGAATATTTCATAATTGGTATTGTGGTCCTCATATTGCATCATAACGGGAGCCAGACAAGGGTTGATTGTGCCCTTTGTATTGAGGAACCCACTGATCAGTGCATTCTGGTAGTATAGCCTGATTTCTCAGTTGTTAATTTTCCCATCAAGTTGCCATATAACAGTTTTAGCATTGTTGTCTGAATCAGTTGTCATTAGGATACAAAATGATGGTTTTCTAATTTTATTGTTTCTTCCATATTTACTAGTTAGAATTGTTCTGTAAGTGATAGCTTATCCTCATCAATATGGATGATTTAGTTACTCTGCAATACAGTTCATTCAGGAAAGATAGGATACATATTTAGTTCTTTCTTCTAATTGCCAAATTTCAGAATAAGGAGTTGGTACCCTAGCAATCTCTAATGGTATTCAATATGATGTACCTTTATTTTTATTTATTATTTTTTAAGTTTTATTTAAATTCCTGTTAACATACAGTGTAATATCAGTTTCAGGTATACAATATAGTGATTCAACACTTCCAATACAACATCCAGTGCTCATCACAAGTGATATAGATTTAAACAAAATAACAACCATTATACAATCTAGCTGGCTTTTATTTTTCTATAAAAAACACATTATTGATGAATTCTCTACCCACTAAAACTGTTGCATCTGGCAAGTTCTCCCTGTTTTTAGGGAATGCCAGGAATGTACCATGTCTCCATAGGCCCTCAGTCTCATCTAAATGTGTCTACGTGTGCTGAAAAGTCAGAGTCATTGGTGGTATTTTTCTGAATATATCAACCTAAGGGTGTACTGGGAACTTGAGGCCTGGGTTAGATAAAGATTCCTCTAGTTGGCTCAAACATCCACTCATTATTTCTGGGTCTCTAATCTCACCATACTGCTAGTGGAAAAATGTGTCTCTTTAATGAAAAATATCAATTAACTGACAGTCTTCTATCTGGATGTTAAAGACAATTCATGCTGGGAATAGCACTAATATTTGTTGAGTAATTTAACAAATCACATTATTCAACAAATATTTATTTATCAACTAATTATGTGCTAATCATTCTGTTAGTTGCAATGGGGGGTTTAAATGATAAGTGACATATTTTCCCTGACTTCAAGGATATGTTTTTTTCCTGCAGGGGTGCTTTTAGTTAGTTAAATAGATTAATAGATACATAGATAGTTTAGATACATAGATAGACTGTCACACCCATACAAAATTAGTAATATAAGGTACAAAATAATATATGTTATGGAAGAGGTACCATACATAGATCATGGGAATTGAAAACTAAGAAATTTTCTTTTCCTGCATTCATGTATAAAGAAAGCTTCATAGACAAGATGGTACTGGAGTTAGATATTGAAGGATGGGTACATCTGACATGACTTGGCAAATGACTCATTATGAAATTTAAAGGAGGAAGGAACTAAGATGGTGGAAGAGTAAGGGGACCCTACGTTTGTCTCATCCCTCGAACACAGCTAGATAGATATCACATCATTCTGAACACTCAAGAAATCAATTGGAGCTCTGAGAGAACAAAAACTGCAAGTCTGCAAGTAGAAAAGTGACCACCTTTTGGAAGGTAGGAAGTAAAGAGAGTTGACTTAGGCAAGCTAGAACTGTGAGTAAGATGACAGGGAGGGAGACTGCTTATGGAGGCTACCACAAAGTATTATAAGCAGTGGAGTGCAAAATCTGAACTTTTAGAAGTCTGCTACCATGGGGGAATGACCGGCTTAAAGGTACTCAGGTGGTGAAGCAGGGTGCAATCCTAGGTGTGACACCATGGGCCTAAGGCTATCCTGGGTCACAAGAAGAATAGGTGGTGCCAACACGGTGCACTGTTCCCAGGCATAGATGCAAGGAAGCCAACTGAGAGCAGGGGGTCTTGGTGCCGGCTTTCTGCTCTGCTTTGCCATAAATTTCAAACTGCTGTGTGGTCGTGTGACCACTTTCCTGGGATCCCTGGGAAATAGTAAAAGCATGGCGAGACCCTCCCCCAGAAGAACAGCATAGGTCCACACCACAGGAGTCCCTAAAATTTGGAGTTTTGAAACTCAGTGGCATGCCTGAGATAAAAAAGCTGGGACATAGGCAGGGTGATCACATTGTTCAGATGGAAACTGAAGACACAAGAGGGGTGATTGATCGCTCTTCTGAGAGGGTTCACTGAAGAGTGGGGGGTGTGAACTTTCAGCTCTGGGGGTAGAGAGCAGGATGCTGCCATAATAATCCCACCCATCAGCTCTGAAAGACTTCAGGGGGCAAAACAGCGCCACTTAGTGGATGCCGGAGCCGCTTACACCAAGCCCTGTCCCCCTGCACCCTAGAGGTGCATTTCCACTGAAACAAGTCAGCCTGAGAGGGGCAGCAGGCCCTTCCCCCAGAATACCAACACAAATAACTTGCTCAGACCATGTCTACCGATCATAGAGTGCTGCAAAGCTTCAGCTCTAGGGGAAATAGGATCTAGCTTCCTTTTTTACTTTTATTCTTTATTTCTTATTTTTTTTATTTGTTTTTATCATTTTTAAATTTTAATTTATATATACTTATATATTTTTTAAATTTGTTTATTTTATTTTATTTATTTTATTTTGTATTATCTTATTTTTCTTATTGTGAGATCTAAATTCAAGCAGATCTAGAAACAAACAGACCAAAACACACCCAGGATCTAGTTTTGTTTTTTTTTAATTTCTTTGGGTTTTTTTTTCTTTGTTTTTTGTTTTTGTGTGTATGTGTTTTCTTCTTTTCTTTTCTGGACAAAGTAATGAGATGGAGAAATTCACCCCTAAAGAAAGAACAGGAAGTAGAACTCATAACCTGGGATTTAATCAATATGATATAAGTAAGAAGTCTGAACTAAGAATTTAAAACAATGATTATGAGGACACTAACTGGGCCTGGAAAAAGCATAGAAGGCACTAGAGAATCCCTTACTGCAGAGATAAAGGAACTAAAATCTAGTCAGGCTGAAATTAAAAATACTATTAACTGAGATGCAAACCTAAATGGAAGCCATAAAAATGAGCATGGACAAATCAGAAGAACAAATCAGTGATATAGAAGATAAAATTATGGAAAATAATGAAGCTGAAAAGAAGAGGGAAAGAAAGATAATGGATCACAAATGAAGACTTAGGGAACTCAGGGACTTATTAAAATGTAATAACATTCATATCATAGGAGTCCCAGAAGATGAGGAGAGAAAAAAAAGGGGGGGCAGAAGGTTTATTTGAACAAACTATAGAAGAAAACTTCCCTAATCTGGGGAAGGACACAGACATCAAAATCCAAGAAGCACAGAGAACCCCCATTATATTCAACAAAAGCCAACCATTGCCAGGGCATATTATAGTCAGTTTCACAAAATACACAGACAAGGAAAGAATCCTGAAAGCAGCAAGGGGGGGGGACACTTAATCCACAAGGGAAGACAGATCAGGTTCACAACAGATCTGTTCATAGACACTTGGCAGACCAGAAGAAAGTGGCAGGAAATATTCAAAGTGTTGAATGGGAAAAATATGCAGCCAAGAATTATCAAGCAAGCCTATCATTCAGAATAGAAGGAGAGATAAAGAGTTTCCCAGACAAACAAACACTAAAGGAGTTTGTGACCACTAAAGCAGCCCTGAAAAAAATTTTAAGGGGGACCCTTTGAGGGGAGGAAGAAAAGACCAAAAGGAACAAAGACTAGAAAGAACTATAGAACTTTGCCAGAAATAACAACTCTACAGGTAACACAATAGGCACTAAAGTCATATCTTTCAGTAATCACTGTGAATGTAAATGCTCCAATCAAAAGACATAGGGTATCAGAATGGATAAAAAAACAAGATCCATCTATATGCTGCCTACGATAGACTCACTTTAGACCTAAAGACACCTGCAGATTGAAAGTGAGGTGATGGAGAACCATCTATCATGCTAATGGATGTCAAAAGAAAGCTGGAGTAGCCATACTTATATCAGACAAACTAGATTTTAAAACAAAGACTGTAACAAGAGATGAAGAAGGTCACTATATTATAATAAAGGGGTCTAGCCAACAAGGTCTAAGAATTGTAAATAATTATGTCTCCAACTTGGGGACATCCAAATATATAAATCAATTAATAATAAACATAAAAGGGCACCTGGGTGGCTCAGTCAGTTGAGCATCTGCCTCCAGCTCGGGTCATGATCCCGGGGTCCTGGGATCGAGCCCCACATCGGACTCCCTGCTCAGTGGGAAGTCTGCTTCTCCCTCTGCCTCTGCCACTCCCCCAGCTCATGCTCGCTCTCTCTCTCTCTCTCAAAATAAACAAGTAAAAAAATAAAAAATAATAATAAACATAAAGGATAATATTACAATAATAGTAGGGGACTTTAACACCCTACTTACATCAATGGACAGATCATCTAAGCAGAATATCAACAAGGAAGAAATGGCTTTCAATGACACACTGGATCAGATGGGCTTAACAGATATATTTAGAACATTTCATCCTAAAGCAGCAGAATACACATTCTTTTCAAGTGTACATGGGACATTCTCCAGAATAGATCACATACTAGGTCATAAAACAGGTGTCAACAAGTACAAAAATATTGAGATCATACCATGCATAATTTCAGACCACAACACTATGAAGAAGGCAATCACAAGAAAAAATTTGGAAAAAACACAAATACATGGAGTTTAAAGAATATCCTACTAAAGAATGAATGAGTTAATCAGGAAATTAAAGAAGAGATTTAAAGGAAAAATCAAGTAGGTTTTCAAGGTTACTGGTCCGAGTGACTGGTTGGATCATGGTGTCATTTAATGAGATAGGAACCCAGGAGTTGCAGTCATTTGGGTGAGTGGTGATGATGGTGGGGGCAATTGGTGGGGACCTGATGAGTTCTGTTTTTAAAGCAAAAATGACTGGGCAATGTCTACATAATTCCTTGTCCTTTGACCTCCAGTCTGAGACCCATCTACTCCCATTCATTCAGTCAGCAAATATTTATTGAGTTTCAACTATGTGCCCAGAACTGAACTGAGTGTTAGGGCTGCAGAAATGAATGAGACAGAAAATGTCCTACCTACATAGAGCTGATAGGCTAGTCTAGTGGGGGAAGGTGAGTATTAAAATATTATGTGATTAATTACAGTTTTGATAGGAACTAAGAATACAGGAATTTAGAAAGCATTTGAGAAGATGATCTAATCCAATCTAGGAATATGATGGACATCCCTGAAGTTAATCTATGAACATAACTACCAGTGGTACCTGGTTGTACTCTGGGTCAGTAAGTTCCTTTTTGCCAAAACCCTGAAGTTCCTCCTTGGTTACAGCAGGATCTTATACATATTTAGAGCCTCAGATCGCTTATGTGGAAAATAAGTATGATTACGTTCCCCACACAGTCCTAAGAGGACTCAATGAAATAATTCATGTAAACTATATTATATGGTCAGATGGTTTGGATTATTTCTCTCCTTATTCCCCAAATCTGATTCTTATGACTTTGTATATTCAGCAACATAGCTCAGCAACATGTTAGCACACTTATGGTAATATAGGCATTTAGGACATTAAATTCTTAGAACCTATTACTCATCTAAATCTTCCATTCTATCTTCCTTTTGTCATGGGTTTGTCATCATCTTCATTGTCATTATGGTGGAGGGTTCTTTCAGAAGCATTATTACAGCAAAATAATAAATCTAGATGAATTGTCAAAACCCTCAAACTCTGCTTCATAAGTTTCTCAACCACAAAGACACCGTGACTATACTGCTTAATTTTTTTTTTACACTGCTTAAATTTTGCAAGAGGTTAAATTCAAGTAGATTTTTTTCTTGTTGTTTTTACAAATAAACTTAGACTTGTTAGACCACATATCCCAATTTTCATTTCAAAAAGTAAGTTTACCATACTTAATACAAAGGGGTATATATACAACTTAATTCATAATATTGGTCCTTGGTATCTTAATTTACTCTAAGTAGTTTAAAGAAAATGTAGTAACAAACCTGTATTTCAACTGTTAAAACACTAGAGCAAAAGCAGGTCATTTAAAGCCCATTTCTTTCCCTGGAATGGCCTTGTCTGGCTCATCCCTCCCACTTTGGTTGAGGAGACTGAGACCAAGGCACCAAGGAATCTTGCCCAACACCCCTTACATTTTCAAATAAATAAATAAATAAATAAATAAAGCCCATTTCTTTTTCCTTTAAAAATACTCCAATATTTGCATGTAAACTTTTATGTGTTTCCTCTTTAGCCCCATTTTGTTTTATAAGGAAATACAATTTGGTTCTTTACATGAGCAACCAATATCAACACCTGATATCCTGTGGATCTCTAAAGGCATCGTAAGACCAGTGTTTTTAACTTCAATTGAATTTTTAGTACTTTCTCCTCATAAATTCTGGCAGTATTTAGCCATTTTATCATCGTGGGGCTGTTATTGACTGTTCCTGCTATGTTTTTAAAAGAAGAATTCGCTCTTTTTTTTTTTTTTACAGAGCTTTCAAAGGCAACAGGGTTGTATTTTTCTCAACAGTCTGCACAGGAGGGCCACAACTAGCAGTGCAGTGTGAATGTGTGCTGGCATACATTTGAAGTGTTTAACTAACAGCAGATTGGGGCAAGAGGACGGGTGGTATGCCACTGATATGTTCCTTTGCACATTTTGGCTCATCTTTTATTTATAAATGAGGTAGGAAGACACACACATACATAAACACACAGTAGGGCAGAGTGAGTAAGGAAGAGAGGAGCTCTGGAGCCAGGCTGCTTATGTTCATATTTCTGCTGAGCCAGTTTCTAACCATGAACTGTGTGAGCTTGAGTATGTCTTTATATTTTTACATCCTAGTTTCCTCATTTATAAAATGGGGATAATAATAGAACCCACTGCATAGAGTTGTTGTGAGAATTAAATGACTTAATCCATATATAGATATTAGATCAGTGCCTGATACATAGTAGACCTTAAATAAGAATTTACTATTATTATTATTATTATTGTGTATTTAAAAGGTAGGCAGGGGGGCACCAGGGTGGCTCAGTCAATTAAGCATCTGCCTTTGGCTCAGGTCAAGATCTCTGGTTCCTGGGATCAAGTCCCATGTCAGGATCCCTGCTCAGGGGGGAGTCTGCTTCTCCCTCTGCCCCTCCCCCTGCTCGTGCTCTATCTATCCATCTATCATCTATCTATCTATCTATCTATCTATCTATCTATCTATCTATCTTAAATAAATAAATTCTTTTTAAAAAAGGTAGACAGAGTCCATTTTCTATATCCCTTTTCTCATTCTTACACAGATCTGCAGAGTCCCTTGCTGGGGTTTCAGACGGTTCCTCTCCACGAAGATGTTCTGTCTCCTGAGCAATCATTTATCCAACAACACACCCACACCTTGTTTTAAAAATAGATGATCAGTGTATATGTTGGAGGTGGGGTGGAGAGATAACTTCTGTGAAAAAAAAGATGAGGTATGTTTGTATTGTTTGTACAAATGTGTGTGTGCATGCTTGTACACTCGTGTGGATGGAGGATTGACTATCTTGCATATATTTGGATTTATCCAGTCTTAGAAAAAAAGACTTTTTCCTCAGGGCATGTATCAACAAATCCAAGAGGAAAGAACATAGGGATGGTTGTCAGGAAGATATGAGATTTAGTTTTGAATTTTCTGTGTGATAGCACTGAGTGAGCAACCAGGAATTGACTGCTCAGGGACTTCAAAGTTGTTTTTATGTTTCAATCTGCACCCTACTCATACCCCCATTACCAGCACCCAGAGAATTTACTGTGATGACTACTCATCATAAATCAGAGCAGTTTTACAAAGTATGGACTTGGAGACAGAGAAGCCCAGTTCTGTCACTTGCTAAATGTGTCACTCTGGACAAATGACTTATCTCTGAGAGCACTGGTTTTCTCATATGTAAAACTGCAGTAAAAATACCTATTTCATAAGATAGAAGTGAACTTTAAATGAGTTGTCTGAAAACTCAGCACAGTGCTGGCACAGAGCATATCACTCACTGAATGGTAGCTAAGCTTACTGTTACATGTACCTGAATGCAAATGATTAAAAAAGTCTAACCTTGACTGTTCACCTAGCATCTAGTGTTCAAACCTTGAGGTCTTCAGATGCTAAATCCTAGTAAAACTCTTTAACTACATAGAATATAGTAGTCAAGTCTTGTTAAAATTTTTTTTAACTTAATTCTGTTGCTAATTTGCATACTTTTGTTTAAAAAGAAACTTGATTATAAATAATGGACTATAATCCCTACTACTGCTGAATTCGTTCACTTTATCTGGGGAATTCTGTACCGCTATAGTGTTCTGAAGGGAAAATTCTTATATAGACAGATTGAAATGAGATTTAGAAAGCATAAGTTGGGGAGCAGATTGAAAAAGAGAAGACCCATAAGGCTCCTTTTTGAATTTTAGAGAAAGTAACATGAAGTCTTTGACTTTCTCTCCTCTCCCCTATTACCATTATATGTCGATCTAGCAGCAACAGTGCAGTGAGGATGGAAATTGATGAATCTGCATTTACGAAAGGTATACTGTTCACTCACCACCCCTAAGAAGACAAAGGTATTAACCATCCACCAACAAAAAATCAATTCCTCAGATATCTTGCATTTGCTAGTACCCTTTCTATGAGCTATCACTGAACTAATATATTCATTCATAGATAAGAGTTCCCACCTATTTTCTGTGTTTATTTTGAACTATCATTGGTTTCATGTTATTGGAAATCATTTCTATTGGACAACCTAAAAATCTGATATCAATTTGGCCTCACAACAATCCAATTAGGTTATTTTCAAGGCAGAAAAGTTGCAAAGAATGTTTGACTTACTTCTACACACATAGTATTTGGGGCTGACTTTTCCTATATAAAAGCTTTTTTAGGATTAATTGACTGAGGTAGTATCTGCTGAAGGATTTAAGAAAATGTTTTTACAGTTTTGTAGTGAAAGAGCTAAATAAAAACTAGCCACTGCCTTTTCAGATACCTTATGGTTCCTCTAAAGTCATAATCAAAATTTAAGGTCTAGACATATGCCAAAGCTCAGTTAGTTTACAGGAGGATTGAAAATGCAAAATTACAGAGAAAAATACAGATGGCAGATAAGCACGTGAAAAGATGTTCAACATCATTAACCATTAGGAAAAGACAAAACCACATGAGACATCATCACACATCTATCAGAATAGCTAAAATAAAAAATAATGACAACACCAGATGCTGGAGAGGATGTGGAAAAACTGGCCATTCATACATTGCTGGTGGGAAAATAAGATGATACAACTACTTGGAAAACAGTTTGGCAACTTCTTTTTTTTTTTAATTTTATTATGTTATGTTAGTCACCATAGAATACATCATTAGTTTTTGATGTGGTGATCCACGATCCATTGTTTTCATATAACACCCAGTGCTCCATGCAGTACGTGCCCTCCTTAATACCCATCACCAGGCTAACCAATCCCCCTTCCCCCCTCCCCTCTAAAACCCTGTTTGTTTCTCAGAGTCCATAGTCTCTCATGGTTCGTCTCTCCCTCCGATTTCCCCTCCTTCATTTTTCCCTTCCTTCTCCTAATGTCCTCCATGCTGTTCCTTATGTTCCACAAATAAGTGAAACCATATGATAGTTGACTTTCTCTGCTTAACTTATTTCACTTAGCATCATCTCCTCCAGTCCCATCCATGTTGATGTAAAAGTTGGGTATTCATCCTTTCTGATGGCTGAGTAATATTCCATTGTATATATGGACCACATCTTCTTTATCCATTCATCTGTTGAAGGGCATCTTGGCTCTTTCCACAGTTTGGCTATTGCAGACATTGCTGCTATGAACATTGGGGTGCTTATGGCCCTTCTTTTCACTACATCTGTATCTTTGGAATAAATACCCAGTAGTGCAATTGCTGGGTCATAGGGTAGCTCTATTTTTCACTTTTTGAGGAACCTCCATACTGTTTTCCAAAGTGGCTGTACCACCTTGCATTCCCACCAACAGTGTAAGACGGTTCCCCTTTCTCCACAACCTCTCCAACATTTGTTGTTTCTTGCCCTGTCCATTTTTGCCATTCTAACTGGTGTAAGATGGTATCTCAATGTGGTTTTGAGTTGTATTTCCCTGATGGCTAAGGATGATGAACATTTTTTCATGTGTCTGTTAGCCATTTGTATGTCTTCTTTGGAGAAGTGTCTGTTCATGCCTTCTGCCCATTTTTTGACTTGATTATTTGTTTTTTGGGTGTTGAGTTTGAGAAGTTCTTTATAGCTCTTGGATACCAGCCCTTTATCTGTAGTGTCATTTGCAAATATCTTCTCCCATTCTTTGGGTTGTCTCTTTGTTTTGTCGACTGTTTCCTTTGCTGTGCAGAAGCTGTTTATCTTGATGAAGTCCCAAAAGTTCATTTTTACTTTTGTTTCATTAGCTTTTGGAGATGTATCTTATAAGAAGTTGCTGTGGCCGATGTCCAAGAGGTTACTGCCTATGTTCTCCTCTAGGATTTTGATGGATTCCTTCTCACATTGAGGTCTTTCATCCATTTTGAGTTTATTCTTAAAACAAAAACTAAACATGTACTACTATATGACCCAGCAACTGTACCCTTAGACATTTATTCTAGAAAAATGAAGAATTATGTTTCCACAAAAAACCTGTACATGAATGTTCATAGAAGTTTTCTTTATAATTGCCAGAAACTGGAAGCAACCCAAATGCCCTTCAATGGGTAAATGGTTAAACAAACTGGTGAATTTTTATGTTGGAATACTATTCAGCAGTAAAAAAGGAGTGAACTACTATTATATGCAGCAACCTTGATGAGTCTCCAGAAAATAATACTGAATGAAATAAAGCCAATGACAAAGATTACTTACTATATAATTTCATTTATATAGCACCCTTGAAATGTCAAAATTATAGAAATGGAAACCAGATTAATTATTGCCAGGGGTTAAGGAGGGAATAAGGGCAGGAGGGATGTGGGTTTGACTATAAAAGGACAGAATGAGAGATCTCTGTGGTGATCAGTTCTGTATCTTGACTATATTAATGTTTATATCTTGGCTGCAATATTGTACTATGGTTTTGGAAGATGTTACATTTGGAGGAAACTGGATAGAGGGTACACATCTCCCTCTATTATTTCTTATAACTGTACGTGAATCTATAACTATTTCAAAATTAAAGTTTAATTAAAAAATTACAGATTAAATATCAAGATTTCTGTGATCCAGCATATGAGGTCTAAATAAATGTTCAGTCAATTTGAAAATGAATTACCTTACAATGAGCATATACATCGTGGTGTAGACTTAGTCTCAGTTCTCACACAAGTATTAACTCATAAGTAAGCAGCTCTTAAAGCACTAAGAATAGTACTCGTTTTCTGAGGGTCATGGTTATTCACTGTTTTCTCTTGCCAGACAAGATTATAAATTGCTCACAAATATGTGAGCACCTGGGTGGCTCAGTCAGTTAAGCGTCTGCCTTCAGCTCATGTCATGAACCTGCAGTCCTGGGATCGAGTTCTCTGTTCATTGGGGAGCTGGCTTCTCCCTCTCCCTCTGCCTACAGCTCCTATGCTTGTGCTCGCTCTCTCTCTCTCTCTCAAATAAATAAAATCTTTAAAAAAAACTAAATATGCACCTGGTGGGGTGTAATTTGCTAAACACTTTTGCTATGTTCCTTAAAGGTATATAAATCTAATTTGTGTAAGATGATCAGTTATGCAGGTGCTGGGATATGTTGTTATTTAAAGTCTATGGTCCCACCTTAAAATGGCAATGAGCAGCCCATGTTTACTGTAATATTCAGTACTTGTTCTTAGAAGAGAGGTCAGGGCTGAAGATATATACATGGGCTACTTCAGTGTTCCAGATAAGAAACATTTATGGCTTGGTACAGAGAAAGAGCCATACAAAATGGTTTAACTGGATGATAGATTTAGTTGGATATGATAGGTAGAGAAAATGGAATAATTGAGAATGACTCGTATTTTCTGGCTTGAATAATTGACTGGATGGTTGCATTATCTACTAAGAAAGCAAAGACTGGGTGAAGGTTTTTTTTTTTTAAGATTTATTTATTTATTTATTTATTTATTTATTTATTTGAGAGCAAGCACACGAGCTCAAGTCGGGGGAGGCAGAAGGAGAGGGAAGAATCTCCTGCAGACTCTGTGCTGAGCACAGAGCCTGAAGCGGGGCTCTTTCTCTCTACCCTGAGATCATGACCTGAGCCAAAATCATGAGTTGGACACGTAACTGACTAAGCCACCCAGGCATCCTGGGTGAAGGTTTTGAGATGAAAATCAAGATTTCAGTTTTGCAAATATTAGATTTGAGATAACTGTGAGATGTCCAAGAAGAGATATCAAGTAAACTTTTGGGTGAGTCTCAAGCTCTAAGGAGAGGTGAGCATTTCAGAAATAAATTTGAAAATAATTATGGAGTAGGGAGCATTTAAAGACATGGCAATGGATGAGATCAGTGATCAATGTGTAGAAAAAAGAAGAGGATCAGGATTGAACCAGAAAGAATTCCAAATTTCCAAGTAAGTTGCAAGAGACTATGAATGGACATGGGGAAACAATGGGCAATAAGGTATTAGGAAACAAGGTAAGTGTGAGCCATAGTGACTTTCTTCTGTTGTCTACTCCAATAAAATGGAGGTTGTTTATAAGATTTACAGAAAACTTTTAGCAGAGTAGCTATAATGGAAACATAGTTGCAGTGCTGAGTGAATAGGAAATGAGAAAGTTGTGGTAGAAATTTCAGATGACTCCTTAGAAAAATATTGCTATGAAGGGAAGTAAAGAAATGGAATGGTATCTGGAGGTGGTTGTTAGGTCAAGGGAGAGCTTTTGTTTAAGCAGTGGTTACTTGAGCGTGTTAACAGACTAATGTCAGTAATCCAGTAGAGAAGGTGTTCAGCATGAAGATGTAGTAACTTATAGAAACAGACTCACTGGGAAATTGAGAGGAAATGGTTTCAAGAGCATATGAAGATTTGGCTTTCCATGGGAATAAAGTCACTTCTGTGGAAGAATGACCAGTAATATGTAGAATAGATTGTTTTGGAGAGATAGAAGCAATAGAGAATCATTTGTTTGATATATTCTTAGAGAAGAATGATAAGCATTTGAACTGAAGAAGATGTAAGAAAACGGAGGGGATGGATTCATTAGCCACAGCACATAGATTTAATCATCAGAACCTGGCAACCAATTGGGCATGAGGACTGAGGGAAAGAGTATAGAGGAAAATGCTTACATTATATGGAGGATGGTGAGTTAGAAGTTAGCACATAATTTTTAAACATTAATTGTCTAAGAATATTGAGCTTGGCTGATTATTTTAAAAACTTAATAAAGCATTGAATGAGACAATGATAGGATCATTCTAATTGAGATTAAAAATTAAGTTTATCGACCTCAACTTTTTCTCAGGTCATATCTCATTCCTTTTGTTGAGGATGGTAATTGTCATCTCTCTGTAGGGATATTTTCCACCCTGTGATGAGCAAACCAATGACTAGGGTAACTTTTCATTTGAAGAGTATTTCACTGAACCTTGTCTCCCAAACTCTTAGATTGTGTCTTTATTGGCCACAGTCAATTAAATAACTATATGCCTCCCTACGGTTATCCAACAGGAATTTTTTAATTGGTCACATCAGTGACTAAGGATGAGGATACGGCTCTGTGTCCTAGAAGATCAAGACTAAATGAATAAAGTGGCCAATGTGTCCTATTGTTTGAGTTGGCATGTCTAATTCTTAAATTTTTCTTTCCTGCAGTTCAACCTTATTTTACTCCAGCCCTCAGAGTCTTGAAAGATTATTTTAATTATGACAGCTCTCTCAGAATACCATTTGCTAGCTACTGATAACCTTTCTTTGGTTTTGGCAGCAACATGTCTTTGTTAAAATGTTTTCAACAGTGCTTATATCCACTGGGGCGATTGTTTTTTTGCAGAAAACCATTTGAAGGTCACCCATCACTAGTGTATTCTCTAGTCAGCATGTACTCTTCTAGCAATAGGACAACTGTTAGCTCTAAATGAACCTTAAGACACTAGAGAATTAATCAGTGTATAGAAAAAGCCGACTCAATTTTGAGCTATAGAACTGGGAGAGAAAAATCAGATGCGATTATACATTAAATTTTAGAAAAGGAGATGGGATTTTAAAGCAAACTTTTGAGGTAAAATATTCATTAGGTTTTTTTCATAATGCATTATACCTTTAAAATTTTTGAACTTCTCTTGATTCTTAAAAAAAAACCCTCACTTGTTCATAAACACAGGTATTTATAGAAACATTGTGATTGCACATTAAAGTACAGAGAAGAAAATAAAAAATCACCCATAAACCCATCATTCAGAGATAACCACTGTTAAAATTTTACTGTATCTCTATCCAGTTGTTATTCTGTTCTTATTTTAACTTAGCCAGTGTAATATTAGATATATTTGTGATTTACGATTTTGGACTTCATAAATAACTTTTAAAAATAGAGAGGGCAGCATAAAATTCCCAACTTTTCATGTGCCAAGTAATGCTCAAACCAAAACAAGACATTAGGCAATCAACAGCAATAAAAAAAATCTATTATCTCCCATCACCATCATTTTATCAAAGGATATTTTAACACTATAGTGTAGATATGATATAATCTCAGAATAAAATAGCTGTTCAGGTTGAATAAAGTCTTATAAGAAACTATCAGCATTGTTCTTATTTTTCTCAGTCTGTTATAGACTTGTGAAAACTTTATCTTGACAGTCATTATTAGCATGGATGTCCACAAGCAGTGAATTGACTACGAAAGAAAAAAAATGGGAAAAATATTGACTAGTCTTTTTAAAAATACATGGTCAATTAAGCCCTTAACATTGCCTCCCATAGTACTGCTTGTCCCTAATAAATTCTTTTCTCTCACTGTTAGATAATTTTATTTCTGTCCTCACCACTCAGATAACTTCTCTCCCCTCTTCTCTCTCAACTGATCACACTGCTTCCTAATTTCACTGAGAAAATATGATCCATCAAAAGACAACTTCTCACAGAGAGATACCACTCACAACCTCTAGGATGACTATTATAAAAACAAGTGTTGAGGAAGATGTGATAAAATTGAAATGCTGATCTGCTGGTGGGATTGATTATAAAATTGTGCAGCCACTTTGTAAAACAGTTTAAAAGTTCCTCAAAAAAATTGAATACAAAGTTACCTTAAGACCCAGCAATTCCACTTCTAGGTATATACCCCAGAATATTTAAAACATATGTTCACACAAAATCTTGTACATTTTATGTTCATAGCAGTATTATTTATAATAACCAAGAAGTAGAAACAAGGCAGATATATAACAAATATTGAACAGATAAACAAAGTGTTTTATATTCATTCAATAGAATACTGTTCAGACACAAAAAGTAATGAAATACTAAATACATGCTCCAACATAAATGAACCTTAAGAACACTATGGAAAATGAAAGAAGCCAAACACAAAGAACCACGTATTATATGATTTAATGTATATGAAATATCCAAAATATACAAATATGTAGAGACAGAAAGTAGATTAGTGATTGCCAGGGGCTAGAGAGGGGGCATATGGGAATGACTGATAATGGATATGGGCTTTTTTTTTCAGGGTGATGAAAATGTTAACTTATATTGTGGTGACGGTTGCACAATTCTGTGACTATACAAAAAAACCTGCATTGAATTATATGCTTTAGATGGATTAATTTTATGGCATGTGCATACATCTCAGTAAAGATATTTTAAAAAGAAAGACCTTCTACATGCCTCTGGCACCAGATCTACCCATCCTTCTCAATCTCTATCAATTCTGCCTTCTTCCTTTTAAAAATGAACTATATTCCTATCAAAGATGAACACCCTCTACCTGTACAAGGAATCCCATCCTCCTCCTTTATTTAAGGGCTTTACTATTGAAAATTACCTCCTTGTTCAGCATTATTTTCTCCTTCTCTATAGGTCATTCCTGGCAGTATAGAAACATGTAATATCTTCCATCTTTGAACAATCATCTCTTGACTCTACATCCCCCTCCAGGTATAGCCTCATTTCTCTGCTCTCTATATCTACTTCTTCTCCTCTCATTTTCCTTTGAACTCACTCTGCAGTTCTATCATGACCATCACCCACTGAAACTGCTCTTATCAAGGACACCCAGTGACCTTTGCATTGTCAAATTCAACTGTCAATTTTCAGTTCCTATCTTATTTGAACTAACTGCAACATTTGACATAGTTCATCACTTCCTCCTCTTTAAAATGCTTTCTTTTTAAAAATGACTTCATATTATTAGGGCAGTTTTAGGATCATAGAAAAAATGAGAGGAAGATACAGGAAATCACTGTATCTCTCCCCACACATGTATAGCATCCCCCATTATTAATATCCCCACCTGAGTACTACATCTATTACAAATGATAAACCTACATTGACATGTCATAATTGCCCCAAATCCATAGCTTACATTGGGGTTCACTCTTGCTGTTTTATAATCTATGGGTTTGGACAAATGTATAATGGTGTGTATCTATCATTACAGTATGATACAGAATATTTTCACTGCCCTAAAAGTCCTCTGTGTTCTACCTATTCATCCCTTCCCCTCCCTAATGCCTGGCAATTATAAACTTTTTACTGTCTCCATAGTTTTGCCTTTTCCCAAATGTCATATAGTTGGAATTATATACTATATAGCCTTTTCATATTGACTTCATTCACTTTGTAATAGGCATTTAAGATTCTTCCATGTCTTTTCATGGCTTTATAGCTCATTTCTTTTTAGCACTGAATAATATTCTGTTGTCTGGATGTACCAGTTTATTCATCCATTCAGCTATAGAAGGACATCTTAGTTGTCTCTAAGTTTTTGGCAATTATTAATAAAGCTGCTACAAACATCTGTGTATATGTTTTTGTGTGGACAGAAGTTGTCAACTCGGGATAAATACCAAGGAGCACAGTTGCTGCATGGTATGGTAAGGTAATATTTAGTCAGTTCTTACAAAACTAAAGTTCCAAAGTGGCTGAACCATTTTGAATTCCCCCCATCTGTGAACGAGAGTTCCTGTTGCTGCACATTCTCACCAGCATTTGGTGTTGTCAGTGTTCTGGATTTTGGCTATTCTAATAGGGGTATAGTGGTATCTCGTTGCTTTTTTTTAAAAGATTTTATTTGTTTATTTGAGGGAAAGAGAGAGTGAGCACAAGTGGGGGAGGGGCAGAAGGAGAGGGAGAAGCAGACTCCCCACTGAGCAGGGAGCCAGATGCAGGGCTTGATCCCAGGACCCTGAGATCATGACCTGAGCTGAAGGCAGAGGGTTAATCGACTGAGCCACCCAAGCGCCCCATCTTGTTGCTGTTTTAATTTGCATTTCCCTAATGACATATGATATGGATTAGTTTTCATATGCTTACTTGTCATTTGTATGTATTCTTTGGTGAAGCATCTGTTCAGGTCTTTTGCCCATTTTTTAAATTGGATTGTTATTTTCTTACTGTTGAGTATTGTTCTTTGTGTATTTTGGATAACAGTCCTTTATCAGATATATCTTTTGCAGATATTTTCACCCAGTATGCAGCTTGTCTTCTCATTCTCTTGACAGTTTTGCAGAGCAGAAGTTTATAATTTTAATGAAGTCCAGCTTATCAGTTATTTCTTTCATAGATCAGGCTTTGTGTCCAAAAAGTCATTGCCATCCCTAATGTCATCTAGGCTTTCTCTTGTTATCGTCTAGGAATCACTTAGTTTTTTCTTTTACATTCAGGTCTGTGATCCATTCTGAATTTTATTTTTTTATATCTTATTTTATTTAAATTCAATTAGTTAACATATAATGTATCATTAGTTTCAGAGGTAGAGTTCAGTGATTCCTCAGTTGCATATAACACCCAGGGCTCATTACATCATGTGCCCTCCTTAATGCCCATCACCCAGTTACCCCATCCCCCCACCCACTTCCCTTCCAGCAACCCTCAGTTTGTTTCCTATAGTTAAGAGTCTCTTATGGTTTGTCTCCCTCTCTTATTTTGTCTTATTTTATTTTCCCCCCTCCCCCTATGATCCTCTGTTTTATTTCTTAAATTCCACATATGAGTGAAACCATATAATTGTCTTTCTCTGATTGACTTATTTCGCTTAGCATAATACTTCCAGTTTCATCCACATCGTTGCAAATGGTAAGATTTCATCCTTTTTGATGGCTGAGTAATATTCCTGTGTGTGTGTGTGTGTGTGTGTGTGTGTGTGTGTGTGTGTGTATCATATCTTCTTTATCCATCATTCTGAATTTATTTTTGTGAAAGGTGTAAGGTGTGTGCCTAGTTTCTTTCTTTCTTTCTTTTTTATATGTGGATGTCCCATTGTTCCAGCACCATTTTTTGAAAAGACTATCTTTGCTCCATTATGTTACCTTTGCTCCTTAGTCAAAAATCAGTTAACTATATTTATGTGGGTTTATTTCTGGGTTTTCTATTCTGTTCCACTTATTTACTGGTTTATTCTTTCACCAATACCACGTTATCTTGATTATAGTAGCTTTACAGTAAGTCTTGAAGTCAGATAGTGTCAATCCTCCAACTTCGTTCTTCTCCTTCAAGTGTTGACTAGTCCGGGTCTATTGCCTCTTCCTATAAACTTTAGAATCAGTTTTTCCACTATGTACAAAATAAATTCCTGGGGTTTTTATCAGTATTTCATTGAATCTATAGATCTAGTTGGAAAGAATTGACATCTTAACAATGAGTCTTCTTATTTGTGAACATGAAATAGCTCTCCATTTATTTAGTTCTCCTTTTATTTATTTATTTATTTATTTATTTATTTTTAGTTTTTCTCATAGACCTTGCACATATTTTGTTAGATTTATACCTAAGGGCTAACTAAAATGGTACTATGTTTTTAATTTTAAATTATACTTGTTTATTGATGGTATGTAGGAAAGTCATTCAGTTTTGTATCCTGCAAACTTGCCATAATCAAATTTTAGTTCCAGGAGGTTTTTGTTGATTCTTTTGAATTTTCTACATAAATGATCATGTCTTCTGTAAACAAAGACAGTTTTATTTGTTCCTTTCCAATCTGTGTATCTTTTATTTCCTTTACTTGTCTTATTGCATTAGCTAGGGCTAAAATGCCTTTTTTACTCTGCTTCCAAGGTACCCTACCCTCTTGATTTCCCTCCTACCCTACTGGGTATTCCTCTAGGTCTTTTTTGGGCTACAACTCCAAATGTTAGGAAATCAAGGCTTAGTCATCATATATTTCCTCCATCTATATTGATGATCTCATCCAGCCTCCCAGCTTCAAATGCCACCTATATACTAATGACTTCCAAATTTATAAATCTAGTCTGGATGTAGCCCCTTGAATCTAGATATCTGTATTGAATTACCTATTTGACATGTACACTTGGATGACTAAGAGACTTCTTACAATTCTCTGAAATAGAACACCATCAATGCCCCCAGCAACAAACCTGCCTTTCTACTTTCTCATTGTTTCCAATATTTGAAAATGGAACAATTATCTACTCAGATGCTTAAACCCAAAGCTAAATTAAACTTTGATTACCTTTTCAGCTCACTTCCTACATCCAATACATCAGGAATTCCTGTTGTTACTATCTCCAAATCTTGTTATTAACTATAATCTTGCATCACTACTACCCCTGTCCAAACCAGCATCACTTCTTGACTGTATTAGGCAACAGTCTAAACTAGTCCTCCTGCTTCTCTTGCTATGAATTTGTCTATTTTCAACCCAGATGTCAAAGTTACTCTTTTAAATCATAAGCTGGTTCATTTTACTCTTTGAAACAAAGCCCTCCCTTGAATGTCCATTACAACTACAGTGAAATCCAAAACTCTTCTCTATGGCTTACAAAACTGTGCTTGATCTGACCCCTTCCTATCTTTCCAAGCTTACTTCTTACCACTTTCTTTTGATCACCACTTTTATTTTGGTCACTGCTCAAATATGTACCTCCTCAGAGAAGCCTTCTCTGTCTATCATATCTGAAATAGTACTTCCCATCACCCTCTGTCCTGAGGGGTACTTAGTTTTCCTCATAGCACTTATCATACCTGGTGCTATATCATATTTATTTGTTTATGACTATTTTATCACACTAGAATATGGGCCCATGATAACAGGATATTTTGTCTGTTTCATCACTGCCACATTTCCAGTACCTATATTAAGGTGTCAAATAAATAACTTTTTAGTAAATAAATGCATTTGGGAGCCACTGGAACATTCAATTGCTTATCTTGTTTTGTTATTTTTAACATTTTAAGTAAGAAGATATTTTATTTAGGAAGATATCCATGTCATTATGTCATTACAAATTCAAAATAAAATAATTTTAGTATCTATATTATTTCAAGTATAATTTACTTAGCATTTGCCTAATATTGGGATTTGTTTTCACATTTTCACAATTGTAATCAACTGTGCTATAAATCTTTCTATACAAATCCTACTCTGCATTTCATTTTATTTCTTTAGGATTATTCCTAAGAGGTAGAAATTCTCAGTCAAAAGGTATTGACATTTATAAGATTTTTATTTCATATAGCCATATAATAATTTCCTGAAGGTTGCATCAATTTGCAAAGCAAATGTACTCATTTACTTCACAAATATTTACTGAATGAACAAAATAGGCAGGACTCCTTGCTCTTTTGGAATTTTGGAACTCACATTCTAATGGGAGATGACAGATAATAAAGAGTCAATAGTAATAAATAATAATATATATGCTATTAGAGTGTAGACTGTTGGAGAGTGATAAGTGCCATAAAAAAGAAAAGAAAGAAAAGAAAACTCAAGCAGTGTGGGAGGATTGGCAGTGCCAGGAAAGAGGGTAAGAGATTAAAGTATTAAAGACAGTATTCTGGTAGATCTCATTAGAGAGATGACCTCTTTGAAAGACTTAATAGTTGAGAGATATGAGGAGGTGAATATGGTGCCAAGAATGAAAGCATAGGTTTGCCAGCAACACAGAAGTTATGAGAATGGCATGGAACAGATTGTCCCTCAAAGCCCTCAGAAGGAATCAACTCTGTCAACATCTGAATTTTGGATTTCTGGTTTCCAGAAATGTGAAAGAACACATTTATGTTAATTTAAGGCACCCAGTTTGTGGGAATTTGTTACAACAGCTCTAGGAAACTAATGAACTTATATTTTGAATTATATTTAAATTTTAATTATATTTTCAAATAAATTTACTGATTTTATTATTTCTTTCTTTAATGGGATAAAATTTATTCATGCCAATTATTTTGTTTTTATTTTAAACTTCCTTGCTATCTCTTCCTCATTTCATCATAAATAAATGTTTTGTAGGGACACAATTTCCTTTTTACTACTCTTATTCATTCTTGAATAGAATCAAAAAAAAATTTCAAGTAAGGCAATATCTGGAGGAGTCAAATTTAATTAAAAGATTTTAAGTAGACTTAATTTAAAAACCAAATAAGATGGAAAATGTTTCCATAAAATTTAACCTGAGCCATAGGCTACCATTTAATTAATTAATTCATCAATTTATTCATTCAACAAATACTTATTAAATACCTAGAAACTCTGAATACAGAAGTGAAAGAAACAGAAATATCTTTCCTAGGATCTTGTATTCCAGTCAGAGCAGGAGTTAAACAGTAAACATGGAAATAAATAATTTTAATAGTGATTATTACAGTGAAACAGAGGACAAATAAATGAGAGAGTAGAAGGGGTACTTTAAATAGGATGGTCAAGGAGGACCTCTCTGAGGCGATAACATTGGAGCAGAGACCTGAATGATGAGAAGTATCTGGCCATGAAAACTTCTAGGGGAAAAGCCTTTCTATCAGACAGAGAAAAACATGTACAAAAGTCCAAGGGCAGCAACCAGACTGGCATGGTTAACAGAGTGGAAGACCAGTGTGGCTATAGCATGGTAAGCAAGTGGGAAAGATATAGGAGATGATGTCAGAGAGGTAATGGCATGTGGGCAGATTGTACAGGGCTCTGCAGGCCATTGTAAAGAGTCTGGATTTCCATATAGCCTTGGTTGAGCTACTTAAAATTAAGCTAGTATGTTCTCAGGCTACTCATCTGTGATTGGTGGACTGCTGTGTGCCTGAACACATGAACTAGGACCAGTGGTGATGCTGGGGGAGCCAAATTCTAGGGGAAGACAGATGTGAAAGAAAAATATGAGTTCTTGTATTAAAGAGAGCTCAGAAATCAGTCAGGTCAGGACATCAGGAGACTAGTATTACATAAGAGACAATGTCAGATGACTCAGGACTCAGAAATCTAGAAGACATGCCAAATGAAAGACTGCATCAATCCCACAGTTAAAGTTGATCTGGAGTCAAAAGGTATATTTATAGGTTTATAAAAGCCGAGAAGATATGCATTCTGAAAGGCAATATGACTTTAGTAGTCAGTGGTCTGGAATGGGTAGAATAAAAGGCTAAAGCAATCAAATGTAAAGTCCTAGAAACCAGATAGAAAGTAATTTCCCAAAACAAGATTTCACTGATCCAGGAGATTTCTTTACAGTTTCTACTATAGTAGAACCAGTCTCAGAATGTAGTTAGCACCAATGTAGTAAAGGAGAACAGAAAGTGACTATAACGAACGAAAAAGGGGAAATAAATAAGAGAGCACCCAAGGGCAGTCTAGCTTGTGTGCTCTGTTACGTGTGTCCTGAATTACCTTGAGGAAAGTGGCTGATTGTGACTGTGTAGATATTATACCCACATATGTCTCTTGAGACCTGTAAAGATAGATGGAGTTCTAATGCAGTTTACACAGTAGAGATTTTGTCTTCCTTGTCTTGGCTATGTTAAGCATAAAATGTGTTTAGATATTTCTTTGAAATTTTTTTTTTTAAAGATTTTATTTATTTATTTGAGAGAGAGAGAATGAGAGACAGAGAGCATGAGAGGGAGGAGGGTCAGAGGGAGAAGCAGACTCCCCGCCGAGCAGGGAGCCCGATGTGGGACTCGATCCCGGGACTCCAGGATCATGACCTGAGCCGAAGGCAGTCGCTTAACCAACTGAGCCACCCAGGCGCCCCTAGATATTTCTTTGAATATAACTTTTTTTCTGATAATGCAGCCATAAGGAGAACAAAGAGGTTTCAATCATTGTTCTTCTAGGTCTTGGCAAAGACAAGTATGCACAGAGATTTAAAAGCAGAGACCATTAAAGTCAGAAAAGGATCTTGACCTCTCAGAATACTTACTAAAATTTCCTAATTAGCATTTCTGAGAGTTAATAAGTGAATTGTTGCATAGTCTGGGTCATTTCTCTCATAGATCTAAAGTAATATAAGTAATGTGAGACCAAGGAATGGGGAACAATTTGTTATTTTTGTTGCACAAAACAACTTCGTGATTATATCTTTTTGACATGACTTATAGGACTGATAAAGAACTCCTTTGCTAACAAAGTGATTTTTTAGGCTACAAAAATGAAATGCCTATTTCTAAGTTAGACTAGAAGAACATGGTCATTCTTACTGTGTATGTTCTCTTTGATTCCTTATCTTGAAACCAAAACACTAAATTATAACAATGTTTAATGAAAAATGAACATTGACTTAAAATTTGTCACTGCAAAACTAAGTAAAATAATGTCCTAATAACAATAGCTGTGGTTGTTTGAATATGCATATGTTACTTTATGTTGACGAAGCATTATTTCATTAAATCTTTTTTCTTTTTTTTATGATTTTATTTATTTATCTGAGAGAAAGAGAGAGCAGGGCAAGAGAGGGGAAAGGGGAAAGAGTCTCAAGCAGGCTCTGTGCTGAGCGAGGAGCTCAACTTGAGGCTCGATCCCACAGCCCTGAGGTCACAACGTGACTGAAACCAAGAGTCGGTCACTTAACCAACTGTGCCACCCAGGCACCCGTCATTAAATCTTTCTGATTACCTTGTGAGATATTTTACAGATGAGGAAACTGAGACCAACAGTGGTGAAGTATTTAACCAAGGTCCCATGATAATAAATGGTAGAGCTGGACATCATAACAAGATTTACATGACTCCTGAGTTTTGTAGTTCTTAACTACTAAGCTATGCTGCCACTCAGGCTAAAGACACTTACATTGATGTACTGGCTAGATCAGTGCCATTTAGTAGTGTCTTCATAAATCAGAATTACCTCCAAAGCCTTATGCCCTGGGAATGCCCTTTAGTATAATTTCCCACTAAGAACATTAACTAACGACCAGGCCTGGGTCTGGAAAAGGCTCTGGCTCTTCAGAGTGGTGTGACATGTGCCACGTCATTCTACTAAATGTCAGTTTTTATGATAGGCTATATAATGTCCCCTTCCCCAAATATGTCCATGTCCTATTCCCCAGAACTTGTGACTATGTTACTTTACATGGTAAAAGAAACTTTGTGCATGTGATTAAATTAAAGACCTTAAGATGGGAGGTTATTCCGGATTATCCAGATGGGTGCAGTGTCACCACAGGTCCTTATAAGAAGGAGGCAGGGAGTTCAGAATCAGAGATGATATGAAGATGGAAACACAGGTAAGAGTGATTCAGAACCATGAGCCAAGAAATGCAAGAAGACTCTGGACAAAAAGAAATGTATTCTCTCCTAGAACCTCCAGAAGGAACACAGCCCTACTGGAACCTTGATTTTATCCCATTGAGAGCCATTTCAGATTTCTCCAGAACTGTAAGAGAATGCATCTGTGTTATTTTATGCCACTAAGTTTGTGGTGATTTGTTATAGCAGCAATGGGAAACAAATACAGTTTCTTTATATATAAAATAAGAGTGACCTCAGAAAATTGATGCAAGGGAGTTAGAGAATAAGGAAATACCACGTGTGATATTCTTTTTTTAAATTTTATTTTATTATGTTATGTTAATCACCATACATGACACATGTGATATTCTATGAGAACTAGGGAATATTCATATGGGACAGAATCCACCCCTCCCACCCCAGACCTCCATAAGGCTTTGGAGGTATTTAGGCTAGGGGAACTAAATCTGATTCTCCTCTCCTTCCTCATTTCCTCCTCCAAAGATTTTCAGAATCTGGCCCTGCCTTTTTCTCCTACTTCACCTCTATTTGATCCCTGGCTGACTCACTTCACTCCAACCATATTTTCTATCTGAGGTTCTATATCCTCGCTTTTTTATTCTCTCTGAAACTCCCCTATATCATGGCAGAGTTGTCTTGTCATTCAAACCTCAACTGAAATTGATACCTCTTTCTGGAAGGACTTTCCCAGATCACTCAAACAAAAGGAAATCTCCACTGCTACCCTCTAACACATTTCCTTAACTTAGCTTCTTCATTGTGCTTATTAGAACCTGAAATGTATCCAAATATATTTAACACATGTGTTTGTTTATTTTCTTTCTAACTTCTCCAGGATATAAGATAATTGAGGGCAGGGACACTGTCTTTCTCACTGCCATATCCACAGAAACTAAAAGGCACATAATTATGTACTTAATAAATTTCTTTTGACTGACTGACCACATAAATGAAGACAACACTTCTTCCAGAAGCAACCCAAATGTCCATGGATAGATGAATAGATAAAGAAGATGTGGTATATTTATACAATGGAATATTGCTCTACCATAAAAAAGAATGAAATCTTGCCATTTGCAACAACATGTATGGATCTAGAGGGTATAATGCTAGGTGAAATATGTCAGAGAAAGATAATACCATATGATTTCACTCGTATGTGAAATTTAAGAAATAAAACAAATGATAAAAGGAAAGAGAGAGGAGAGGAACCAAGAAACAGACCCTTAACTATAGAGAAAAAACTGATGGTTTTCAGAGGGGAGGGAGGGTAGGAAATGGGTGAAATAGGTGAAGGGGATGAAGAGTACACTTATCCTGATGAGCACTGAGTAATGTATAGAATTGTTGAATCACCATATTGTACACTGGAAACTAATACAACATTTTATGTTAACTACACTGGAATTTTTTTAAAAAGACAACACTTCTGGGGCGCCTGTGTGGCTCAGCAGTTAAGCATCTGCTTTCAGCTCAGGTCATGGTCCCAGGGTCCTGGGATCGAGCCCCACATCAGGCTCCCTGCTCTGCAGGAAGCCTGCTTCTTCCTCTCCCACTCCCCCTGCTTGTGTTCCCTCTCTCGCTACATCTCTATCTGTCAAATAAATAAATAAAATCTTTTAAAAAGAGACAGAACTTCTTTTTTTATATTTTATTTTATTTTTTATTATATTAGTCACCATGCAGTACTTCATTAGTTTTTTTTAAAGATTTTATTTATTCATTTGAGAGAGAGAGAGAGAATGAGAGATAGAAAGCATGAGAGGGAAGAGGGTCAGAGGGAGAAGCAGACTCCCTGCTGAGCAGGAAGCCCGACACGGGACTCGATCCTGGGACTCCAGGATCATGACCTGAGCCGAAGGCAGTCGCTTAACCAACTGAGCCACCCAGGCACCCCTTCATTAGTTTTTGATGTAGTGTTCCATGATTCATTATTTGCGTATAACACCCAGTGCTCATTGTAATACGTGCCCTCCTTAATACCCATCACTGGGCTAACCCATCCTCCCACCCCCTCCCCTCTGAAACCCTCAGTTTGTTTCCTGGAGTCCATAGTCTCTCATGGTTCGTCTCCTCCTCCGATTCTCCCCCCTCATTTCTCCCTTCCTTCTCCTGATGTCCTCCATGCTATTCCTCATGTTCCACGAATAAGTGAGACCATATGATAATTGACTTCCTCTGCTTGACTTACTTCACTTAGCATAATCCACTGCAGTTCCATCCATGTCGATGCAAATGGTGGGTATTCATCCTTTCCGATGGCTGAGTAATATTCCATTGTATATATGAACCACATCTTCTTTATCCATTCACCTGTTGAAGGGCATCTTGGCTCCTTCCACAGTTTGGCTATTGTGGACATTGCTGCTATGAACATTGGGGTGCACGTGCCCCTTCTTTTCACTACACCTGTATCTTTGGGGTAAATACCCAGTAGTGCAATTGCTGAGTCATAGGGTAGCTCTATTTTTCACTTTTTGAGGAAACTCCAGACTGTTTTCCACAGTGGCTGCACCAGTTTGCATTCCCATCAACAGTGTAAGAGGGTTCCCCTTTCTCCACATACTCTCCAACATTTGTTGTTTCCTGCCTTGTTAATTTTTGCCATTCTAACTGGTATAAGATGGTATCTCAATGTGGTTTTGATTTGAATTTCCCTGATGGCTAATGATGTTGAACATTTTTTCATGTGTCTGTTAGCCATTCGTTTGTCTTCTTTAGAGAACTGTCTGTTCATGTCTTCTGCCCATTTTTTGACTTCTTTGTTTTTCTGGGTGTTGAGTTTGAGAAGTTCTTTATAGATCTTGGATACCAGCCCTTTATCTGTAGTGTCATTTGCAAATATCTTCTCCCATTCTTTGGGTTGCCTCTTTGTTTTGTTGACTATTTCCTTTGCTGTGCAGAAGCTGTTTATCTTGATGAAGTCCCAAAAGTTCACTTTTGCTTTTGTTTCACTTGCCTTTGGAGATGTATCTTGAAAGAAGTTGCTGTGGTTGATGTCAAAGAGGTTACTGCCTATGTTCTCCTCTAGGATTTTGATGGATTCCTATCTCACATTGAAGTATCTCATCCGTTTTGAGTTTATCTTTGTGTATGGTGTAAGGGAATGGTCCAGTTTCATTCTTCTGCATGTGACTGTCCAATTTTCCCAGCACCATTTATTGAAGAGACTGTCTTTTTTCCATTGGATTTTCTTTCCTGATTTGTCAAAGATGAGTTGACCATAGAGTTGAGGATCCACTTCTGGGTTCTCTATCCTGTTCCATTGATCTATGTGTCTGTTTTTGTGCCAGTACCATGCTTCTTGGTGATCACTGCTTTGTAATATAGCTTGAAATCAGGCAACGTGATGCCCCCAGCTTTGTTTTCCTTTTTCAGCATTTCCTTGTTGATTTGGGGTCTTTTCTGATTCCATACAAATTTTAGGATTGTTTGTTCCAGCTCTTTGAAAAATGCCATTGGTATTTTAATCGGGATGGCATTCAAAGTATAGATTGCTCTGGCAGCATAGACATTTTAATAATGTTTATTCTTCCAATCCATGAGCATGCAATGCTTTTCTATCTTTTTGTGTCTTCAATTTCTGTCATAAGTGTTCTTTCACATATTTTGGGAAAGTGAGTGAATAAAGTTCCTTTTTGTTTATGTCACTTTGAAAGGGTTTTCTACATTTGTGTATTCACTGATTCAACTTTTCCTGAATGTGTCTGTTCATCTCTTCATCTGTATATCTATTAGCTATTAAAAATCAGACACAAGAGGGGCACCTGGGTGGCTCAGTTGGTTGGGCATCTGCTTTCGACTCGGGTCGTAGTCCTAGGGTCCTGGGATTGAGCCCCACATAGGGCTCCTTGATCTGCAGGGAGCCTGCTTCTCCCTTTCCCTCTGCCTGCCGCTCCTCCTGCTTGTTCTCTCTCACTCTTTCTCTGAAAAATAAATAAATAAATAAATCTTAAAAAAAATCAGACACAAGAACAAAATGTAAAGTATAAGGTAGGAATTTCCTGAAAATCTTACCAGATAACTGTTTTCTTGAATATATTATGTATATATAATAAGTAATATTGTGGGAAATATTCCATTAATATGCTGATATAACTACATCAATATAATATACTATTAAAATAATAACCAGTTTTTATGTATGATAATATAAACATACAATATCATATACTCATAGTTGCAAAATATATAGAAATTAACCTAATATGCTAGACATTACATCCCTGTGACTTACTTATTTTATAATTAGAAACTTGTACCTTTTGACCCCCTTCACCCATTTCTCCCACTTCACAGCCCCCACCACTAACCATTATCTAATATGTTATAAAATGATATTCAGTATACTCTTGGGACTAATCTATACTGTATATGATGTGGTATAACTTAGCTTTTTTCATTTGACATTGTCATGTAACCGTGTAATAGACAATGTCTTGGTGAGGGTGATATTGTAAACAAAGGGTGGTCAGAAATGCTTCTGGACTTACAAGTTTTAAGCTAGAACATGAATGGATAAAAAGGAGCTGCCATGGGAAAATTTGAGAGAAGAGCCTTCCAGAAGAGGAAATAGTACAATTGCCCTAAAGTAAGAACTAGCTTGATGTGTTCAGGAACAAACAGGAGGCTGATGTGGCTGACTTTCTCACACAGAAAGTGAAAGCTGAAACAAAGGAAAAAGTTATCAGACATGAAGTCTGAGGGCCCCAGGCCATGGAAAGAAACTTGGAATTCTTTTAAACTGCAGTGGGCAGAGAGTTTTAGGCAAGAAGGGTGATTGAATTGCTTTGCACTTTCAAAATATCACTTCAGCTTTACTACAGAGACTTCTGTAGTAACTACTTCACATTATTCTTGCTCAATTCATATTCAGTTAATTTTTTAAGTTGAGATATAATCGGCATATAACGTTATATTAGTTTCATGTGTACAACATAATGATTCAGTATTTGTTTATATGGCGATCACCACAAGTCTAGTTAACATCCATCACCACACATAGTCACAAAAATTTTTTTCTTGTGATGAGAACTTTTAAGATCTACTCTCTTAGTAACTTTCAAATATGCAGCAGGGTGTGGGGTGGGCGAAATGAGTGAAGGCGGTCAAAAGGTACAAATTTCCAATTATAAAATAAAAAGTCATGGGATATAATGTACAGCATATTAGGTTAATTTCTAAGAATTGTATTTAGTGTTGTTGTTGCGTTGCTATTGATGTTGCTGCTGTTATTTCTTGTGTAAATGTGACTATTTTTCTCATTATAGTCCCTTAGTAGCTATTGTCTAATCAGAGGGGATTATTAAAAATATATTTTTCCATTTTATTCTCCTCTCCTATTGCTTCTAGTATATCTTCAGCTGATTCTATTAAAGCTCTCTGGTAATGTAGATAATGTAACGTTACAGTCTCTTCAAAAAATGATGATTTTTGCGTTTGACTTTCTGATACCCATGCCTCTTATGTTGTCCGTGATTGAAATGCATTGCCTGACCCTTCCACAGGAATGTGAAGTACTTGTTCTGACAAACACCCTTGCTTTGCCCTTGACCTCAGGGCCATCCATATACCTGTATCAGAGATTCCTAGATATCTAGTAACCCCTTCTTTCTTGACTACTAGATCTCTTGTAGTAGATTTGGGTGCATGGATTCCCAGACTACATTCCCCAGCTCCTCTGTAATTCGGCAACTCAGTACAAGGACTGGAGTTCTAACGAGTTGTGAGGAGAAATGTGCCATTTCCAGATCTTGTCCTTTAAAGAAATGAATAAAGAAATGAACGTCTATTCCCATTTTTGTTTGCGTTATCTGGTAACCTTTTGCCAAAGATTTTTACTTTCAGCTTTTCTGAGTTACTTTCCTTTAGAAGTTTTTGTTTAGTGGGGAGTGTGATTGGGTCTATATATTTGTTCTCACTCATCAGCTCGCTTCATTTTTCTCTGATTTTATTTAGTCCTTATGTGACATTTGTTTCCCATCTGAGCAATATCAAATATGTCAACCAGTTTGTAATTCTGCTAGGTATTAATTTTAAACATTTAAAATAATACATTCAATTTAAAATTTTCAAGTATCCCTTCTAGATACACAAGAGTTTCTTTGAATTCTCCTTTATGAAATATTAAGAGCTGTAGCTGATGCCTATTGACACTTTTCTTTGTAATTGCTCGGGAATTCGTGGGAATTACCTCAGTTAGCCCTTACAATAACCTTGTGAGACAGGCACACTTCTCATCCTCAATTTGAAGATAAAAGGCAGAGGTTGAGAGGAGTCAATCATTGGGCCAGGGTCACATAACTATTTCTTGTGAAAGCTACATTCAAAATATGTTTTGATTGATTTTAAAGGGGCAAATCATAATATGTTAAAGTGAAGAAATTATTGAACTTCTACTTTTTCCCAGTCTTGGTCCATTTCCACAGTTAGTAAGCCTAATTCTAGAAGGCAATCTGAATGTTAGGTTTGTTTTCTTTTATATCATGCTATCTATCATGCTCATCTGTTTGCCCTTTATTCCCTGTGTTTCCCAAGCCTATACTTGAGGTTACGGACTCAAATTTTTTACAGAGTTGAAATGTTTGTTATTGCTTCTGATTGATTTTAGAGTTATCTTTTTAGTTTATCCACTCATTACATATCATCTAATTTCTTCAGCCACTGTTAGAGAAGCTGGCAAAAAAGCTACTGAGCTCTTTTTGCTTCTTATCTTCCTGTTCTCTTCCCTCTATTTTAGGGCATTTTACACAAAGTTCCATGTTGTTGTTATTTGCTGTGCTTATTTATTTTTAACTGGGATCATTTCTTGTCCCCTTTCCTGAAAGAGTGTGGTACAGTATCCTTGATATCCCTGATGGTTGACATAGCAATTGTTGGCTTCACCTGCTCTCTCCACTTTGAATGGTATTTCTCAAACATGGATGCACAAAATAAAAGTGTCAATCCTAATTCCAAACCTATTGAATCAATCTTAAGTTTAGAGCTTCTGAATCTGTACTTTTAGCCCACCTTCCAAAAGTGGTCTGTGGATTTACATTTGTGGACCAATGTCTTGGAATATGCATGGAACAGCTTTGGGTTTATTTTTTCTACTCTTTGTTCAGCCATTCAGTTTTTTTGTCAGGGATGGGGGCAGTGCTGAGGGACAGGGAAGAGGTATCTAGGGCTGTGTGCAGATGCAGTTATTATTTTTTTTCTTAGTTGCTAGTTTCTCTGATTTTGTTGGCATCCCTGTACTGGGGTGAGCTGCTCCATGCTAACGGGGCATACTTTTATCTGTTGGTGGAGAGTGCCCTTCATGTTTCATTGTATTCCCTTGTAGAGTAAGGAATCCATTTTTATGAAAAAAGTCCAGGGTTGATGGGGTTTTTGTTTTGTATAAACTTGTGTATTTCTCCTGTCCTGAAAGCTGTTTGTGGCTTTCATTTTCTAGTTCTATTTCTCTCTGACGTTTTACCTGGCTAGAAGAAGAAACTATATAGTTGGATAGGTAGGTAGATAGGCAGTCACATAGGTTGTATGGCTTTGCATTTCTTCCAGCATTTAACTTTGCAAGGCTGGTTATTTGCAGTGGAGAAATGGGCTCCACACAATACATTCTATATTTTTTCAAGTCTGCTCACATCTAATTCCCTTGCCTCTCCAAACTGGAATATATGGACTAAGGTGGTGAGAGGGGTTATATATTGATTTCTTGAGTTTTCTTTCAACCTGAGCTAAATTATTTTGTATCTGAATCATACCTCTAGAGGTATACTGAATGAGACTAGGTTTTTTTTTTTTCCAAGTTTAAGCAATGAGTAATTATTTCGGTTCATTTTGGTCAGTTATGGTGTGTGAAGTTCTTTAAGCCTACAGTATTTCTGTTTACTTTCCTAGAAAGCCTCACAGCTTATTCATTATTATTCATTATTGAAGATTTTCTCAGGACAAGAAAGTTATACAGTATCCCTTGTTTAATGCCGAACTTCCATGCTTGACATTCCATTAGAAAAAAGCAAAAATCTCTACAAAAGAAAATGCCTGAGGGTAAAGAATCCTTGTGCACTGTAGGTGGGAATGTAAATTGGTAGTGCCACTATGGAAAGCAATATGTAGGTTCCTCACAAGATTAAAAATAGAAATAGAACTACCATATGATCCGGCAGTTGTACATCTGAGTATATATCCAAAGGAAATGAATAAGACCTCAAAAAGATATCTGCACTCCCATGTTCGTTCCAGCATTATTCACAATAGCCAAATATGGAAACAATGTAAGTGTCCTCTGATGGATGAATGAATATAGAAGATGTAATATGTGTGTGTGTGTGTGTGTGTGTGTGTGTGTATGAATAATTCAGCCATAAGAAAGAAGGGAATCCTGCCATTTGCAACAGCATGCATGGACCTTGAGGGCATTATGCCAAGTGACATAAGTCAGACACAGAAAGATAAATATTGTATGGTAGCATTTACATGAGGAATCTAAAAAAACCAAACTCATAAAGATAGAGAGTAGACTGGTGGTTACCAGGGGCTGGTGGGTGGGGGAAATGAGGAGATGTTGGTCAAAGGGTACAAACTCCCAGTTATAAGATGAGTAAGTTCTGAGGATACAATGGTACAGCATTGGTGACTATAGTTAATAATACTCTATTATACACTTGAAAGTTGCTAAGAGAGTGGATCTTAAGTGTTCTCACTACAAAAGAGAAATGGTAATTATGTGAAGTAATAGAAATGTTACCTAACATTATGGTGGTAATCATTTTGCAGTATATAAATATATCAAATCAACATGTTTTATACCTTAAACTTACACAATGTTCTATATCAATCATATCTCAATAAACTGTGGGGAAAAAGATCCGTGGATCAGGTGATTGAGCTCCATCTCCTTGTTGAGGCTGGAATGGCATCAGCCCTGGAGTCATACAGTCTGATAGTAAGTTTTTGTTCTGCCACTTTTAGATGCTGTAATCTGGATCATTTGTTTACTTTTACTGCAACTCAGTTTTCTTTTTTTTAACTCTGGGAAATGTAGATAGCCATTGTAACTACCTGATATTATTTTTTCACAAGGATTAAATGCAGCAAGGTAAATGTAAAGTGCTGAGCGTAGTGTGTGGCACAGAATGAGTCTTCAGCAATATCAATTTTCACCTCCTTTCTCTTACTTATCTATTAATGGTTAGAAACAGCTGTTGATTTGCCAAAAGATATGTAGTTTTATAGCTGAAAACAACCAAAATCTCTTTGGGTAGCATATTAAGGAATAAGCTACAGGGTATTTTACTTTTGTCACTACTGACATTTTATGGCAGATAACTGTTTTGGGGGGACCTCCTGTGCAATTTAGGATGTTTAGCAGCATTTCTGGTCTGTTCCCATTGGATGTCAATAGCAACCAACCAGTTGCCACAACCAAACATGTCTCCAGATATTGTAAAATGTTCCCTGGGAAAGGGGTGCAAAATTGCCCCCAGTTGAGAACTACTGAGCTATAGAAAGAAGAACAATTTTTTTTTTTTTTTTGGAGTTGGGTAGGATCTTAAACCTCAGCATTTTTTGTAGCTTGGAACAGGTCTACCTAAGCCCTTCTCACCCATTCAATGGGCTATGCCTCTCTACACCTGTGTCTCAGTGAAGGAATGTTAGAGCAGAAAGCAGGAGACAAAAAGAGGGTTTTCTTCTTAATGGGGGAATTGAAAAACCCAGAGCATAGTCAAAAGATTTCAGAAAATCCCTCATGAGCTAATGTAAAACTTTTATGTTCTCAAGACCAGAAATAAATTTTTCAGTCTATGGGAAGAAGCAAGTCAAGAGGGGTGGAGTGACCATGGCTATCCTCCATTTCCCTGGTAGAGCTTGTAGGGATGGCAAAACTCTAGAAAACCAATGCCTTAGACATCTCAGTGCCTATAAATGAATAGCACAGAGTGGTGGCATGATTTCAGTATGCCCCAGAAGTTGAAAAAAGAGCTCCTTGGAATTAAAGAGCCATGTGATGGGGACTAGGGATGTCTCTGTTGCAACTGAAAGAAAGATAAGATGTTGACTGTCTCAAAAGATGCCAGAAAATGATTAGTAATAATCCCTCACGCACTTACACAAACACAGAAACCTTGACCCCGAGCCTTGGTAAAATGGTAGGAATCTCTGAATTGGTTTCTCTCACCTTAGTAGAATGATACCTAAAAGGTAAATTGTCAAAAATAATAAGCATTTCATTTTTTTTGTTCCCGAGTCTGTGAAATATGATATGAAATAGGATGTGTAAAATGAAAGGCTTGCATATGCCAGAGGACTCAGACATAAAGGCAATTCAATTTGATAGTCCAACCATTACTTAATAGCTGCCTACTAGTGATCAGGCCCTATGCCAGGTATGCCAAAAAAGAAGACACCACCTCTGCCTTCACAGAGCCCATTGTCAAGTGGATTGTATAAACAATTACAATTCCAAGTGTTAAGATTTTTTATAGGAGAGGGCATTTAGGGTGATATAAGAGCCCAGTAAAGGGACAGCTGAGCAGCATGAAAGAAGGGGACAAGTAAGTATCCCTGTTGCCTGAGATGAAGCTTAAATAATGAGCGTTGTATCCATTGTATGCACCAAAGCTTAGCAAAAGCCATTTGCTGGACTCATCCCAGAGGCCAAATGTTATTACATTTGAAAGGCACTGGAGACCTAGGCTTATAATTTATACAGATTTGGCACTTTGATTCCAGTGTACCTGGGCAAGCGTTTTAAGTGCATTAGCACATAATTCAAGGGCTAAATGTCTGGTTTATGGTTGGTTGGTTTGTGGAGATTAGTAACAAACCAATTTTAGAAGCATTAATTTTGACAGGCCCACACAACTTCCCAGCTTCCTGCATGTTTAGGACAGCCCCTGAAGCTCAGTGGGCTTGATGTTCTGTATTTCCCTGTTTCTTTTACAGCTGACAAATCTGGTGGGGACACTATTAGATACAAGGGATGAAGCCAGGCACAGTGACTATCTGGTAGGAATAGCTCACAGAAATGATATTATAAATCCCTTTATAGGCTGTACTGTTCTGAGTCCCAGCAGCTCTGGTTCCTTCTTTAAAGCAGGCCTCTGAAAACCTTTACATTGTCAGGTTAATTAGACCTCCTCTTTGGGTAGAATGTGTAATGAGTAGCCAAGGATGTGCAGCTAGATTTCTTTATTTATCTGGCAAGACCATACATACTCCCTGGCCCTTGGCAATTAGTAATAGGTTCATCATTCTTAGACAATTGGGCAGCTATATTTATTACTCCCTGCCTGAGTCCTTTAGAGCCCAGTGACTTGCTGCCTGTGCATTATTCAATGCTACCTACCTACCTTGTTGACTTTACTTGAGATTTGTGGTGATATTGCTGGAGAAATGATCTGATGCTTTCAGTGTGAATCTGCATTTTCAAATCTATGGGCCTTGTAGGGCAGCCATCCACAGGTATCATTGGGTAATATTGTTACTGTAGATGAAAATTAAGCTACAGTGCTTATATTATTGCTGAATAGCTCTGATGTGAGTTTCTCAAATAGGTAGGACTCTTAAGCTAATATTTTGTAAATGTGTTCTATATTAAAAATTTCCATTTTGGGGAGATTTTGCCGTCCAGGGGACATTTGGTGATGCCTAGAGATACTGTTGGTTGTCATAATTGGAGGGCAGGGGAGAAGTAGGGAATGCTACTGGCGTCTAATGAGTAGAGGCCAGGAATCTTGCTAGCCATCCTATAGTACAAAGGACAGCCTCCCATAACAACAAATCATCCTGCCCCAATGTCAATAATGCCAAAATTAAGAAACGCTGATTTAACCTAATGTGCTCAGAACTATAAAAATGATTTTACATTTTCAAAAATTTGATGCATGTGTTCATCTTGTCAGAATGTGCATTGTGAAAATTTCTACTAAAGCATTTGTGTGGGGAAAACTCTTCCCCAACTATTAGATGATTGGTAGGGAGGTTGAGATTGAGGTGAAGATGGCCAAAATGCCACTGATGTTTAACAGCCAGGAAATACCCTACCTGGAAAGTATTCATTCATACTAACATAAAACACTACAGGAAAATGATCTTTAACCTCTGAGAAAATTAGTAACTAGAGCATAATCTTTCCTAATTAGCTTTTAGTTTGTGATCCAACAAATGATAAGCTAAGTAAAGAGTGACCATCAGGTTATAAAGTCTTATTTAATTTTCAAGAAAATATTTTCCTAAAACTATCAGCATAAAAAGTAATTTAAAAAGGAGAAAGTTACATGTAGCATAAGGTTTTAAATTTTTCTGTCAAAAGAAGATGATATTGGAAAAATGTATAATTACATTTTACTTGGAATTTGTTTTATTTAGCATATTTAGTTCAGCTGTCTTAAGAACATCTCATAAATTCGACATTTCCATTTTAAGAAGAATTTGATGGAAGTAATATTTTCTCATGTCTCCAGTTGGGGGAAGGGCCTCTCCCACCATATTACCATGGTAAAGTGGCATGTCCAGTATTTTTTCCCTTTCACCCATGCTGGCTGTAATTTAACCTAATATATGAGCAGGAGTCCTCTTGCAAATTGAATCAGTGCAGTCATGCCTCATTAGTGTGCTTTTCACATTAAAAACAACATAGGAAGTGGTGAGCATAATGTATACATTTCTCAAATCACTATGTTGTACACCTGAAAATAATGTAATATTGCATGTCAACTATACTTCAATACAATGCACACACACACACACACACACACAAGAACAAAACAGAAACAAATAAAAATATTCAGTAAATATTTAATGAATAAACAAATCTATTCAAGGGCTTGAGATTTGGACCTTGCTTCATTGGTTACTTTTCTTTTGTATTTTCAACATCTGCCTTTCTACCAACTAATTCACCATAGTTTGCAAATAAGTTCAAACTTAAATAACATTTTTTAATTTTTAATTTTTATTTTTTTCTAATTTTATTTTATTATGTTATGTTAGTCGCCATACAGTACTTCATTAGTTTTTCATGTAGTGTTCCATGATTCATTGTCGTGTAACACCCAGTGCTCCATGCAGGACGTGCCCTCCTTAATACCCGTCACCGGGCTAACCCATCCTCCCCACTCCCCTTCCCTCTACATCCCTCAGTTTCTTTCCCAGAGTCCATAGTCTCTCATGGATCATCTCTCCCTCCGATTCCCCCCCTTCATTTCTCCCTTCCTTCTCCTAATATCCTCCCTGCTATTCCTTATGTTCCACAAATAAGTGAGACCATATGATAATTGACTTTCTCTGCTTGACTCATTTCACTGAGCATCATCACCTCCAGTCCCATCCATGTGGATGGGAAAGTTGGGTGTTCATCCTTTCCGATGGCTGAGTAATATTCCATCGTATATATGGACCACATCTTCTTTATCCATTCATCTGTTGAAGGGCATCTCGGCTCTTTCCACAGTTTGGCTATTGCAGACATTGCTGCTATGAACATTGGGTGCATATGGCCCTTCTTTTCACTACATTTGTGTCTTTGGGGTAAATACCCAGTAGTGCAATTGCTGGGTCATAGGGTAGCTCTATTTATAATTTTTTAAGGAACCTCCACACTGTTTTCCAAAGTGGCTGTACCACCTTGCATTCCCACCAACAGTGTAAGACGGTTCCCCTTTCTCCACCACCTCTCCAACATTTGTTGTTTCTTGCCTTGTCAATTTTTGCCATTAAATAACATTTTTAAAAAGAAGAATCAGCAACATGAACATCCTTTGTTTTTTTTTAAGATTTTATTTATTTATTTGACAGAGACACAGCAAGAAAGGGAACACAAGCAGGAGGAGTGGGAGAGGAAAAAGCAGGCTTCCCACGGAGCAAGGAGCCCGATGTGGGGCTCGATCCCAGGACCTAGGATCATGACCTGAGCCGAAGGCAGATGCTTAATGACTGAGCCACCCAGGCGCCCCCTTTTATTTTCTTTCTTTTTTTTAAGATTTTATTTATTTATTTGACAGAGAGAGACACAGCGATAGAAAGAACACAAGCAGGGGGAGTGGGAGAGGGAGAAGCAGGCCTCTCGCGGAGCAGAAAGCCCTCATGAACATCCTTTGACTCCACCTTCCCCTCTAGCTTCTCTCCATCTTTCTCTTTCCTTTTCCAGTTAAGCTTCAAGGATGAAGCTTCCTGCCTTTGTTTTTGCTTACTTGGCAGTCACTACTCTTTTAAAAGTTTTATTGAGGTATAATTTATATACAAGAACTGGACATACTTAATATGTATGATTTGACTGGTTTGGATATATGCATACACCCCTGATAGCATCACCACAATCAAGGTAATAGATATATCCATTACTTCCTTAATTACCCTTGGTACTTTTGCTTTTCTTTCTTTGTAGTAATACTTACCATGCAATCTACCCTCTTAACAAAGTTTTATTTTTTTAAAAAATGATTTTATTTATTTATTATTTTAGAGAGAGAGAGAAAGTGGGGTGGGGAGAGGCAGAAGGAGGCAGAGAGAGAATCTTAAGCAGACTCTGTGCTGAGCAGGGAGCCCAGTGCAGGGGCTCAATCTTATGACCCTGAGATCATGACCTGAGCTGAAACCAAGAGTCAGACACTTAACCAACTGAGCCACCCAGGATCCCCCAACAAAGTTTTAAGTACATAATCCTATATTGTTAACTATGAGCATTACTGTAGAGCAAAGTTCCAGAATTTAATAATCTAGCATAACTGAAACTCTTTATACCCATTGAACAACTCTCTTAATACTTTCTGACTTCTGTCCTTACCACTCAACTGAAACTATACTTTGAGAAATCACCAGGAAGCTTCCAATTATCAAACTCAAAATTTCTTTTGAGACCTTTTAGGTCTCAAAACAAATTGCATCTTCTTAGAGAGACCTTTCCTGAACCCCTGAGTTAAATCTCAAAACCTTCTCAATTTATTTTCTTTATAGCTCTTTAATCATTTTCCTGTCTTTGTTTACATGTTTATTTTCTTTTTGCCCCCATTAGAATATAAGTTCCTTGAGAGCTGGGACTCCATCTTTTTCACTATAATATACTCAGCCCCTTAACTAGACCTAGCACATAGTAAGCATTCAATAAATATCTGTTCACTGCCTGGGACTGAGTGGTTTTCCTCTTACATGACCTCTCTGGAGCATTTGCCACTGATGAACATTCTCTTCTTGATGCTCCCTTCCTGGCTCTTGAGATAGCACCATTCCTGTTCTGCCTCCTTTGCTAACTCATCAGTGGGATGTGATGTCTTTGAGAATAGGAACTGCTATTAGTACATTTCCTGGCACATGAAGGTCCAGAGAAACACCCACAAGAAGTCCTTACATTTGGATGTCAGTATAAAAGATCTAAGCCAAACCCTGTGTTTAACAAGGCTGAAAACTATTGAAGCAAGAGGAAGTATTACATTTTGGCTGGTAACAAACCTAAATGTGCCTTAGTGTGATAATTAGGTATTGAATAGAAACTTGGAATTGTATGAATATGTGTATTGCTTAGATTCTGGTATCATTTTGGTGCTTGGTCTGCTATTTCAACAGAAACAAGTGATCTCAAAATGGATCAAAAATGGGTAATACAAATGTCCATATATAGAGGAATGGTTCGTGTATCGTACAATGACTTGATTGAATATTATGCAGCCATTAAAGTTATAAACTATAATTATAAATTATAAAAGATAAGAAACTTAAAATATTTGTTATAAGTGAACAATGCATGGCACAATATTGTGCATATAATATGAATAGTGCTTCATAAAATATAACAATAAAAATTAGCAAAGGATAAACAGAGACTGTAATAGTAGATAGGTCACTTTATGGGATTATGGACCTTTTGTTCTTGCTTTTACAAACACCCTGTGACACTCTAACTTTTATAGTTCTCAAAAGCAACAATGTAAAGCTGAAAACACTAAACAACCTGTACCCCTGGTGGGGATGTGCTCATGATGGAAATGCCAGAAGGGTGGTTGGCAGTTGTGTCATCTTGTTCTCAAGGAGGAAATACATTCTGTTACTTGTGGCCTTTGAAATTCTCTTTGTGTTTAATGTATTTCACATCTAGATTTTCCCTTCAAGGTATCCTGCTCTGGAAATATAAATAAAGATTTAAATTACTCCCATGAAAGTGACTTCTTCCAATTCATACTATGAATCACTGGCAGATCTGGAAATGAAACCCCTCAATTTACATTCAGACTTCATAAACATCTCTAAAACACTTACTCTATTCTAGAGTGGTAGCTATATAATGAAGTGTTCTAAATCTATTGGACTAAAAGTCTTAAATTTTCCCTTTGATTGCTATTGCTCTAGGTGGCAACAAAAGTCATTCTGACTTCACTTGTAAAAGCCAGATTGGTTTGACACAAACATTGTGAAGTTTATTAAATTATTGCCTCTTCTCTCTCATTTATAATTTTGAAAGTAAATCCATGTTCCTAAAATTTATTGCACCTGCATTTGTAGAGGCATAGGGAAATGCAGCAATTGATTCATGAATAGGCTTTATCATGTAAATGAATGGTGGCAAGTGTCTAGTTCACAAGGTGGTTAGAGTGACAGAAAACACACATTTCAGCTTTACACATACCACAGTTTTTAAAGGCCATGTGATTAGAGGAATGTGGTTGGAGGAGTGATCTGAGTCTGGTGTATGAATTCACTGCCCCTGCATACAGTCCACCACTCCATGGGAATCAAACCATCAACCTGGGATGTATAAGCTGGGCAGGAGTACATTTTTAAGTTCTGCACACACAATTGACTTGCCATCAGCCAACTCAGACAACCCAAATACTTCTCTATTAGTGGTTGGCTACACACTTTTTGCATTGTTTCATACTTGAATAAATTTACTGAACATATACTGTCTAATTATAGCAACAGCATGCCAAAGAGAAAGCTCACCTTCCCTGAAGAACGCCTGAGAAGCCTAGAACCCAGAAATGTGAGATAACAACATAGAGCAGGAGGATGATACTGGAATAAAACCAGGATAATTAATTGAAAGTATAGGGAAAAAGAAGCTCCCCTCAACTCCACATCACCCCATGCACAATTCTGTGTTGCAGATAAATCTTCCAATTTGCTCCTTAAAAAGGCAAACAACTCCAGAAGAAAAATTAAAGTTCTCTCAAAAAAGTGAATGGCTCTAGAGCAAAAACTTGAATATCATTTATAAGGCCCCCAGCATGCTTCCTGCCAATCAGTCAAACACAAGTCCCAATGATTAATAAGTGTTACCCACATACAAGGAGTACCCCCAGGAGCCTTTTGCTGTTGTTTTAGCTTGTTTTAATTTTAAATATACATACAAAAGAGTATTATGTAACTTAGAAGTACAATATAAACGGACATCTTAAGAAGTCTTAAGAAATACATTACCAGGGGCGCCTGGGTGGCTCAGTTGTTAAGCGTCTGCCTTCGGCTCAAGTCATGATCACAGGATCCTGGGATCAAGCCCCTCGTTGGGCTCCCTGCTCCGTGGGAAGCCTGCTTCTCCCTCTCACACTCCCTCTGCTTGTGTTCCCTCTCTCTGTGTGTCTCTCTCTGTCAAATAAATAAATAAAATCTTTAAAAAAAAAAAAGGAAATACATTACCAATACATTAGAAGCCCTCTATGTACTTTCCTTAATCACACCCCCTTATCCAGTTATCCATCCTCTTGAGCTTTGTAGTGCTCATTTCCTTACTCCTCTCTCTGGCTTGTACAATGTTAGTATCTTGCAACAATATATTGTTTAGTTGTCCCTGATTTTGAACATTGTATATATCGAGTCCTACCATATGTATTATTTTGACTTTTTTCCAAAGAAAAGTATGTTGAAATTCAGTCATGTGTACACATGCAGCTGTAGTTCATTCATTTTCACTGCCATATAGTATTAAATTTTATGAATATACCAAAGCTTTTTATCAATATTTTTTCAGTGGGTGTTTAGGTAATTTGGCATCGAGTTCTCTCACTTTCTGTTTATCTAAATATGTCATCATTTCACCTTCATTCTTGAAAAATATTTAAACTTGGTATATGATTCCAGGTTGACAGTTTCACTGCCTTCTATTAAAAAGTCAGGTCTTAGTCTAGTTACTATAGGTGAATTATCCTTTCCCTCTGGATGCTTTTAAGAGCTTCTGTGTCTGGCCTTCTTGTCTTTCACTATAATGTGTCTAGTCGTGGATTTCTTTTCATTTATTATACTTGGGATTTGTTAGTCTTTCTGGATTTGAGTTTTGGTGTCTTCAAAAATTAGGGAAGAACATCAGTCATTATCTCTTTCACTATTTCCTTGACCCCATTTTCTACTATCTATTTTGAGATTTTAATTCATATATGTTAGGCCTTCTCACTCAAATACACCATATCTTTTAATTTCCTTTCATATTTCAATCTCCATTTTATTAGGCAACCTCTCAAAAAAATTTCTTCAGATTATTTCCTTTCTAATGTTAAATACCTGGATTATATTTGCATTAATGAGAAACTTATTTAGAAGTAATATAAACAAATGCCAGAATGGCAAAGCATAAGATTTAGCCTTCTAGGAAAGTTTTGGGGATATTCTTCTGGTATAATTGAACATTTTTTTAAGTGGGAACATTTCCACTCATTCTAGCCCATAGTATATATTCACTGACGCAAATTTTGTTCATTGATATTTCTACTGCAAGCTCTCTGCATCATAATTTTGAGTAATATAGAAAGGTAGTTTGAGATGCTTTTTCATACTTAGTTTAGCTATGAATAATGTAAAGTGATGATTTGTAGGAAACCTTGAAAATAATTTTCCCAAATTTCACATTTAGTGCTAAGGATATTTTGTAAATGTTCCTATAATTTGATTTAGACATAAGTAAAGAACTAAATTAAACTTAAACTGAAAAGTTTGCTTTCCTTTGAGCACAAAATTTGCATACAGATTTTGGTTGTGTACAGCTATGTTTATGGTGATAAATGAAAATATTTTTATGATATATAGACAAAAAAAATCTCAAAAATAAAGAAAGGTTTTCAGAAGGCCTTGGTATGAAATATATGATAACTTATCTATATAATCTTACATGCCAATATTAGACCTTTAGTTTTGCTGAATGAAAGTTTGCAAATACTGTCATTTCAGCTCTAGTCATATTTCCAATAAGGGAATTTATATGTTAACAAAACTTAAGTTGTGCTTCAGGGAAAATGGTAGCCAAGTGAATATATCTTTGTTGGCACTCACTTTCTATGAGCTAACCTTTAAAAACCAGCAAACTTGCAAGTGAGACACATGACTCTCATTAAGTTAATGCTATGCTGTTATACTGTATTACTTTCCTGAAACTAATGGAATTGGTTGATGTGTCAGAGTTACTTATTTCATCACCGTTGTTGTTGTATTAAGTGTTGATAGGGAAAGAAAAAGCTTTGGAGACAGAATTGTTTAGTTGAAAAAATATTTATGGTCAATCCTATTAATGATCAAATCCTAGCCCTCCTGCTAACTAGTTGCATGACCAAGAATCTTTTCTATACCTGAGTTTCCTTCTCTGTAAAGTGGTTATGATACAGCATTTATGATAGGGATGTAGTGAAAAAGCGAAATTAGATGACAACAGTTCCTGACATCATATACTGAAAACTTACTATGTTTCAGTTTTCATACTAGATGCTGAGATGGGCAGATAGCTCCCAGCACATAATAGGCAAGTCCATTTCCACCTTTTTGAAGGTTCTAGCCCCTTATTCCATCCCAGATTCAGATTTACACTGCTTAATCAATTGCCAGTTCCCAGGTATTTTTAAATACTTGTCACTCCCTCATTGATGCTTTCATGAATGTGTTCTAGTTACTTTCCACTCCTTTTCCAACTGATAAGATGATGTACTCTGATTCAAAAATCTACAATGGCTTTCTTTCATGCTTTATTGCACATCTAACTCTCTGGCCTTACTGGGTGATGGGAACCAATAAGTGAGTTTCTACTATATGCACATCTCTTTGCCTTGCAATAGTCTCTGAGTACTGAGACCGCTCCCCTTCCTTTTTTTTTTTTTTTTAGCAGTCTTACCTTGTTATGGGATCCTGACAGGAAACTGAAATGAAAATATTTAATAGTATATCCACTCAAGCTGCCTAAATTCTCACATTTTTAGCACCTCATTTAACCCATAGCCCCTGCTTTATTGATTTATCTTGCCTTCTCTAAGTATCGTTCTGCTCCAAGACCATAACAACACTGACTACATCTCATAATATATTTTTACAGTATCTTAGTTCCACCCTGGTTTAAAAACATCTTAACACAGAAATGAGTGTTATATTTACCTGGGAGAGCAGGAATCTAGGTCTGTGTACTTAAGTTTTCCATTGACTTTATAGATGACTTTATATATTTCATTGATTTTCTATATGACAGTTTTTTTTTCTTTCTATAAGGAATACTGTCAAATTATGGACAACTCCTGTTGTTGCTATCTTTAGTTCTTCCTCTGAAGTAGATCATATTACCCTCATTTCACAGAGAGCTGGGTTTCATTTCCTTTGGACAAATTCAAGCCTCATTTTCCTCATTCATAAGACAATGATAATAGCATCTGACTCATTGGGTTTATGGGATTAAGTAGAATAAAAAATAATAAATGAGACTGCCACACTGCATTATATAATATACATTCAATAAATGGCAATTTGCCATAGATGAGAATACCTGAATAAAATCTCATTTACTTGTATCATGTACTGGATGAATTTTAGAATCATATGATTTAGGAAAAAGGCATTATGTTGGGTATCCTCTACTGATTTCCAACTGCATTCTAAGACACTCTGGGATTTCTGAGGCTATATAGCATTAGAAGGGAATAGACGTTTTTACCTCCTTCACTTGTTTAAATCCAAAGCAATGTAGTTGGATTTTCTAAGTTGCATTCACATAATTTCATTAACTTACAGAACATTTCATTGAGCATACCTTACTCAAGTCTTGGTACACCATGTAATCTGAAATAAGCAATTACCCCAATGTGACACATTCTGAAGATGTGCATCTTTGGTCTCTTTGGATGGACTTTCTTATTCACTGCCACAGTCCAGGTCTTGTAATGGATATCAAATACTTCAGAGGAGACTGAATATTCTAATAAGAGAAATGGGCAATATTGAGAAGGATGTTCTCCAAACACAGTGAATTAAATTAGAAATCAACAACAGAAGGAAATTTGTGAAATACACAATTAATTGGAAGATAAAATGAATTCTTTGGGCCAAAGAATAAATCGCAAGGGGAATTAGGAAAATGTTGTAAGCTGAATAAAAATGAAAAAAAATCAGAATTTGTGGGGTCCAGCTAAAGTAGTGCTTAGAGGAAAATTTATAGCTATAATTCCTCTATTAGAAGAGAAAGATCTCAAATCAATTAACCCAAGCTTATTCCTCAAGAAATTAGAAAAAGAACTAAACACAAAGCAAACAAACAAAAGAATTAATAAAGATTGACATAGAGGCTAGGGAAAAAAAGAGGGGCAGCTGGGTGGCTCAGTCGGTTAAGCATCTGTCTTCAGCTCAGGTCATGATCCCAGGGTCCTGGGATGGAGCCCCACATGTGACTCCCTGCTCAGCGGGGAGTTCCTGCTTCTCCCTCTGCCTGCTGCTCCCCCTGCTTGTGCTCTCTCTCTCTCTCTCTCAAATAAATTAATAATAATAAAAATAAGTTAAGAAAAGGGAAAATCAATAGAGAAAATTGATGATACCAAATCTGGTCCTTTGGAAACCAATACTTGAAATTGGTTCTTTGAAAACTAATATTTGAGGGAAAAAATGTATGCACACACACACACACACACACACACACACACACATTTATTTATTTATTTTCAGGATTTAGCTCACAAAATTGTGGAGGTGCAAGTCCAAAATCTTCAGGATAGGCCAGCAGGTTGGAGACCCAGAAAAGAGTTTCAGTCCAAGTTGAAAGGCAGTCTGTTGGCAGAATTCCTTCTTGCTTGGTAAAGATCAAACTCTTTGCTATTAAGGCTTTCAACTCATTGGTGAGGCCCACACACATTACAGAGGGTAATCTGCTTAACTCAAAATTCAGCAATTAAAATGTTAAATCTCATCAAAAAACATTTTTTTCTGAAACATTCAAAATAATATTTGACCAAATATCTGAGCACTGTAGCCCAGTCAAATTAATACATACAATTAACTATAACAGACACAAATTACCAAAATCAGTGCTGTAAGATTGGGCATAACTACTGACCTTACAGAAATCAAAAGGAATATAAGAGAATACTAGGAAAAATGTTATTCTAACAAATTAGAACATTTAGATGTAACTGACAAATTCCTAAAAAAATATGAAACTATTGAATTTGACTCAAGAAGACATAGAAAATCTGAATAGACCTGAAATATGAGATTGAATTACTAATCAATAAACCACCTACAAAGAAAAGACCAGGCCCAGATAACTTCAGTGGTGAATTTTACCAGATATGTAAAGAAAAATTAATATCAATTCTGCATACTCATCCAAAAAATAGAAGAGGGAAGTAGAATTAGTTATTATAAATTAAGACTTGATGTACTTGGTAAAAAGGAGTTAATCATGATTCCAGCCTATAAGGTACTTCACTTTTCATTTCTTCATCATTTCCAATTATCCATTGGAACCCCCTGTGACAACTGGCCTGTGGATATTGGGATGAGTCTGTCTAAATTGTTGAAGAGTATTTATCATCATGGTGGATCAAGAGATAACAAAAAGAATTGTCATTAGAATTTGAATACTCACTATGTGCCATGCAGTGTTTGGCAGTTTCCATGTATTTAATTTCTATTAATTGCATCAGATTGTTGGATTTATTTTTTAAATTGTTATTATTGAAGTATAGTTAACACACAGTGCTATAGTCATTTCAAGTGTACAACATAATGATTCAATAGTTCTATATATCACTAAATGTTCACCAAGGTAAATGTAGTCATCATCTGCCACCATAAGTTATTACAGTGGTATTGACTATAGTCCCTATGCTGTATTTTTCATCTCCATGACTTACTTATTTTATAACTGGAAGTTTGTGCCTCTTAATCCCCTTCACCTATTTCACCCATTCCACCTCAACAAATTATTGAATCTGTTCTTTTAATGCCAATAGTGAACTATAATTTTGCCTTGTATTTTGTAGATTGCACATAATGTTTTTAAATGAGGCTGATATTTTTATTGAGATATTATTTATGCACCATAAAATTCACAATTGAAAGTACAGAATTCAGTAGTTGTTGGTATGTTCACAAGATTGTGCAACCATCACCACTATCTAATTCCAGAATACTTTCATTACCTCAAAGGCAGCTCTGTATCTGTTAGCAGGCATTCTCCTTCACCTCCTCCCTTCAGACTCCAACAATCTCATCTATTTTTTTATTCCTATGGATTTTCTTGTTATGTACTGTCTTGGCAACCTTGTTGAAAAATCAATTGACAACAGATGTATCAATTTATTTCTGGACTCATTTCTAATCCATTGATCTATATATCTATCCTTAGGCCAGTACCATACTGTTTTAATTACTGTAACTTTGTAGCAAATTTTGAAGTCTGGAAGTATGTGAACTCCAATTTTATTTTTTTCTTTTTCCAGATTGTTCTGACTATTCTGGGTCACTTTCATTTCCATGTGAATTTTAAGATCAGATCGTCCTTTTCCACAAAAATTGGATTTGGATTTTTGATAGGGATCATATTCAATCTGTAGATCAATTTGGGGAATATTGCCATCTCAGCAATATTAAATCTTCCAATCCATGAGTGTCTTTTCATTTACTTATATCTTTAATTTCTTTCAATAATGTTTTGTAGTTTTCATTATATAGTCTAGCACTTCTTTGGTTAAATTTATTCCTAAGTATTTCACTTTTAACACCATTGTAAATGGGATTATTTTCTTAATTTCATTTTTGGATGTTTTTTGCTAATATATAGAAATGAAACTAATTTTTTGTATATTGATCTTGTATCATGAAACCTTGCTGAACTTATTTATTAAATCCAATAGTTTTGTTGATTCTTCAGGTTTTATATATATAAAATTATACAATCTTCAAAAAGAGATGGTTTTATTTCCTTCTGATCTGGATAACTTTTTTTCCTTTTCCTTGCCTAATTGCACTAGGTAGAATTTTTGGCCTTATGTTGAGTGGAAGCAATCCTTGTCTTGTTCCTGATCTCAGGGAGGACAGATTTCAGTTTTTCATCATTGAATATGATGTTAGCTATGGGCTTTTCATTGACACCCTTTGTCAGGTTAAGTTCCTTTCTATTAGTAGCTTGTTGAGTATTTTTTATCATGAAAAGGTGTTGGATTAGGTCAAATGCTTTTTATGCATCTCCTGAGATAATGATGTGTTTTGTGTTTCTTATTCTAGTGATATGGTGCACTACATTAATTTGTTTTTAGATGTGAGCCAACCTTGATTTCCTGAGATAAATCCCACTTAATCATGGTGCATTATTATTTTATCTATATTGCTGGATTTTGCTTGTATTTTTGAGGATTTTTGCATCTATATTTATATGAGGTGTAGTCTGCAGTTTTCTTTACAAATTATGTTTCTGTCTGTCTGGTTTTGGTATCAGGGTAATACTGTCTCCATAGAATGAGTCAGGTGGTATTTCATCCTTTTCTATGTTCTCGAATATTTTATGGAAGATTGGTCTTAATTTGGGGCACTTGGGTGGCTCAGTTGGTTAAGCGTCTGCCTTCTGCTCAGGTCATAATCCCAGGGTCCTGGGATCCAGCCCCGCGTCAGGCTCCCTGCTCAGCAAGGGAGTCTGTTCCTCCCTCTCCCTCTGCCCCTAGCTCTGCTCATGTTCTCTCTCTCTCTCAAAGAAATAAATAAAATCTTTTCTTAAAAAAGGATTGGTCTTAATTTTTCTTTAAACCTTTGGTAGAATTCAGCAATAAAGTTATTTGGGCCTAGGCTTTTCTTTGTGGCATTTTTAAAATTACTAAGCCAATCTCCTTACTTATTATAAATCTATTCTGATTTTCATGTATTATTTGTAATTTTAAAGGCAACTCCTGAAGTAGGTGGCATGATGACAAGCATAAAAAGGAGGAAACAGAGATTGATTTCTTTTTGATAGTGAGTGCCAAGTTATTGAGTGGCAAAGCTAAAATTCTGATCATTCTGGCTACAAAAACCATGTCAATTTCTCTTGCATCACATGGTCTTCCATGAACACTGATTAAGATTATATACTCCCTTTGTCTTACGTGAGAATACAAATTTATAAGATACTAAAGCCATTAGAGAAATGTTGGCACTTTGAAGCTAATGTGAACATCTTTGTGAAAACATTAAATCCAACCCATTTTTAGTTATCTGTCTTTCATCTGGAAGCCAGATTTTGGTAATGTGGTTTTTGAAATTTTTCTTATTTGAGTATAGTTGACGCACAATGTTATAACAGTTTCAAGTGTACAGCATGGTGAATCAACTTCTCTCCACATTATGCTATGCTCACCACAAGTGTAGCTACCTTCTATCACCATACAACACTATTACAAGTATCACTGACAATATTGCCTATGATATGCTTTTTATTCCTGTGACGTATTCATTCCATAACTGGAAGCCTGTATCTCCCACTTCCTTTCACCCATTTTGCCCATCCCTCCACCGTCTCTGCTCTGGCAACCATCAATTTGTTTTCTATATTTACAGGTCTGATTTTTTTTATGATTTTATTTATTTATTTGGCATAGAGAGTGAGAGAGCACAAGCAGGGGAAGCAGCAGGGGGAGAGGGAAAAATAGGCTTCCTGTTAAGCAGGGAGTCTGATGCAGGGCTCGACCTGAGGGCCCTGGGATCATGACCTGAGCTGAAGCCAGATGCTTAACAGATTGAGCCACCCAGGCGCCCCTGCAGGTCTGATTTTTGTTTTTTGTTAATTCATTTGTTTTGTTTTTTAGATTTCACATATGAGTGAAATCATTTGGTATTTGTCTTTCTCAGTCTGACTTACTTCACTTAGCATAACACCCTCCAGGTCCATCCATGTTATTGCAAATGGCACAATCTCATCCTTTGTAATGGCTTTGTAATACTCTAATGTATGTGTGTGTACACGCATGTTAGATTTTGGTAATATTTTTGATTTTGCCTCTTATCTACTGATTTACTTTTGACTTTATATGGCAGGGAAAACATTTGTGTTCCTCTTGCTGAAGAAAACTGTCCTCTGTGCTAAACATCTTTCTCCTTCCTTGTTTTTGTGAGAAGGATTTCTGGGCTCTTTTATGAAGAATTCCAGAAATTAGGAGATAGAGAATAAATATGTAGGAAGCAGGGGAGGAGCAAGATGGTGGAGGAGTAGGAGACCTAAATTCTGTCTGGTCCCAGGAATTCAGCTGGATAGGGATCAAACCATTCTGAACACCTATGAACTCAACAGGAGATCAAATAAGAGAGTAGCAGCAACTCTCTGAACAGAAAAGCGACCACTTTCTGGAAGGCAGGACATGTGGAGAAGTGAATCCGAGGCGATATTCGGGAAGATAGATGGCGGGGGAGGGGGCCTCCATCAGCTGCTACTGGCAAGTGATAGAGCAGCGCAGCATAAAATCTGAAATTGTAGAAGTCGGCTCCGCTGAGGGATGTCGCTCCAGGGGCTAAGCGGGGGTGGAACCCTCTCTGGGACAGTGTGGTCTCAGGACCCTCGGGGTCACAGAAAGACTGAGGGTGCCTGAGTGCAGCAGAGCTCCCAGGTATTGGAGTGGGGAAGCCGGCTGGAGAGACGGAGCCGGAGAATGGGCTCTCAGCTCGGGGTTGCCATAAACCATGATCCGCGGCACAGTCAGCCCACTCCTCCTCCAGCAGGGACCCAACAAGCAGCAGATCCAGGGAGATTCACCTTCCTCCCCTGGGAGGAGTGGCGTGGGAGTGCACTGCAGGGATCTGCTGGGTTTGGAGACTTCACATGGGATCATGTGCCAGAGATAGAAATGCTTAGTCACAGGCCGGGTGAGCACGGAGTGCAGCCGGAGACCGGGGAGATGGGAGTGATTAACTACTTTGCTCTGGGGGCGCACTGAGGAGTGGGACCCCAAGTTCTCAGCTCCTCCGGGGCAGAGATTGGGAGGCCGCCATTTTCGCTCTCGTCCTCCAAACCTGTATGGAAAGCTTGCAGGGAACAAATCTCTCGAGAGCAAACCCAAGCAGATGACTTAGCCCGCCCCTGGCAAGGGCGGAGCAATTCCACCTCCAGCAAAGACATTTGGAAACCATGGCAACAGGCCCGTCCCCCAGGAGATCAACAAGAACAGCCAGCCAAGAGCAAGTTCACTGATCAATGAGAATGGCAGAACTCCAGAGCTAGGGGAATACTGCACATAGAATTCATGGCTTTTTTCCCATGATTCTTTAGTCTTTCAAAGTTAATTTTTTTAACTTATTTTTTTTAATTTTTCTTTTTCCTTTTTTCAACCAACATCTTATCAATCCCTTTTTTAAAAACTCTTTTTTATTTTTCATTTTAGAGTCATATTCTATCCCGTCATAGTAGTTACCCTTATTTTTGGTGTATATATATATATATATATATATATATATATATATATATATACATATGTTGTTCTCTCTTTAAAATTTTGGGATACAGTTGCTTCTAACAGACCAAAATATACCCTAAATCCCTAGTGTATGGCTTGGTTCTACTCCCCTGCTTGATCACATTCTCTCCCTTTTATTTAAAATCCTCTTCTTTCTTTTTTCAACCAACATATCATTCCTTTTATAAAATTTTTTATAAATTTCATCTTTACAGGCATATTCTATCCCTTCATCGTACTTACCCTTATTTTTGTACATATAAAAACTTTTCTTTCTTTAAAATTTTGGGCGGTACTTTTTTCTAATAGCCAACATACACCCAAAATCTAGTGTGCGGCACTGATCTATGCAGCAGCCTGATCATATTTGATCATATTATGGGGGGTTTTTTGGTTGTTTATTTTTTATCTTTTTCTTTTTTCTTTCTTTCCCTTTCTTTTCCCCTGGTTTCAGTTCTCCTCTGATTTCTTTAGTGTATATTTTTCTGGAGTTCTTGTTACCTGTTAGCATTTTGTTCTCTCATTCATCTATTCTCCCCTAGACAAAATGACAAGATGGAAAAAAATCACCTCAAAAAAAAAAAAAACAGTACCGACTGCCAGGGACCTATTCAATAAGGACATTAGTCCAGAACTAGAGTTCAGAATGATGATTTTAAAGATACTAGCTGGGCTTGAGAAAAGGATGGAAGATATTAGAGAAACCCTTTCTGGAGAAATAAAAGAACTATAATCTAACCAAGTCAAAATAAAAAAGGCTATTAATGAGGTGCAATCAAAAATGGAGGCTCTAATGGCTAGGATAAATGAGGCAGAAGAGACAATTAGTGATATAGAAGACCAAATGATGGAAAATAAAGAAGCTGAGAAAAAGAGAAATAAACAACTACTGGATCACAAGGGCAGAATTCCAGAGAGAAGTGATACCATAAGACGAAACAATATTAGAATAATTGGGATCCCAGAAGAAGAAAGAGAGAGAGGGGCAGAACGTATTTTGGAGCAAATTATAGCAGAGAACTTCACTAATCTGGGGAAGGAAACAGGCATCAAAATCCAGGAGGCACAGAGAACCCCCCTCAAAATCAATAAAAATAGGTGAACACCCCAACATCTAATAGTAAATCTTATGAGTCTCAGAGACAAAGAGAAAATCTCGAGGGCAGCTCGGGAGAAGGGATCTGTAACCTAAAATGGTAGAAACATTAGATTGGCAACAGACCTATCCACAGAGACCTGGCATGCCAGAAAGGACTGGCATGATATATTCAGAGCACTAAAAGAGAAAAATATGCAGCCAAAAATATTATATCCAGCTAGGCTGTCATTGAAAATAGGAGAGATAAAAAGTTTCCAGGACAAACAAAAACTAAAGGAATTTGCAAACAGAAAACCAGCCCTACAAGAAATCTTGAAGGGGTCCTCTAAGCAAAGAGAGAGCCTCAAAGTGACATAGACCAGAAAGGAACACAGACAATATACAGTAACAGTCACCTTACAGGCAATACAATGGCACTAAATTCATATCTTTCAATAGTTACCCTGAATGTAAATGAACTAAATGACCCAATCAAAAGACACAGGGTATCAGATTGGATTAAAAAAACAAGACCCATCGATATGCTGTCTGCAAGAGACTCATTTTAGACCCAAAGACACCCCCAGATTGAAGGTGAAGGGGTGGAAAACCATTTACCATGCTAATGGACACCACAAGAAAGCTGGGGTGCCAATCCTTATATCAGACAAATTAGATTTTAAACAAAGGACTATAATGAGGAAGAAGGACAATATATCCTAATTAAAGGGTCTATCCAACACGAAGATCTAACAATTGTAATTATCTATGCCCCGAACATGGGAGCAGCCAATTATATAAGCCAATTAATAACAAAAGCAAAGAAACACATTGACAACAATACAATAATAATGGGGTACTTTAACACCCCCCTGACTGAAATGGACAGATCATCTAAGCAAAAGATCAAAAAGGAAATCAAGACTTTAAATGATACACTGGACCAAATGGACTTCACAGATATATTCAGAACATTCCATCCCAAAGCAACAGCATACACATTCTTCTCTAGTGCCAATGGAACATTCTCCAAAATATAAAACATCCTAGGTCACAAATCAGGTCTCAACCAGTACCAAAAAATTGGGATCATTCCCTGTGTATTTTTGGACCACAATGCTTTGAAACTAGAACTCAATCACAAGAGGAAAGTCAGAAAGAACTCATATACATGGAGGCTAAAGAGCATCCTACTAAAGAATGAATGGGCCAACCAGGAAATTAAAGAAGAATTAAAAAAATTCATGGAAACCAATGAAAATGAAAACACAACTGTTCAAAATCTTTGGGATGCAGCAAAGGCAGCCCGAAGAGGAAAGTCTATAGCAATACAAGCCTTTCTCAAGACACAAGAAAGGTCTCAAATACACAACCTAACCCTACACCTAAGGGAGCTGGAGAAAGAACAGCAAATAAAGCCTAAACCCAGCAGGAGAAGAGAAATCATAAAGATCAGAGCAGAAATCAATGAAATAGAAACCCAAAGAACAGTAGAACAGATCAACGAAACTAGGAGCTGGTTCTTTGAAAGAATTAACAAGATTGATAAATCCCTGGCCCCACTTATCAAAAAGAAAAGAGAAAGACCCAAATAAATAAAATCATGAATGAAAGAGGAGAGATCACAACCAACACCAAAGACATACAAACAATTATAAGAATATATTACGAGCAACTATATGCCAGCAAATTAGATTATCTGGAAGAAATGGATGCATTCCTAGAGATGTATCAACTACCAAAACTGAACCAGGAAGAGGTAGAAAACCTGAACAGACCTATAACCACTAAGGAAATTGAAGCAGTCATCAAAAATCTCCCAACAAACAAGAGCCCAGGGCCAGATGGCTTCACAGGAGAATTCTACCAAACATTTCAAGAAGAATGAATACTTATTCTTCTGAAACTGTTCCAAAAAATAGAAATAGAAGGAAAATTTCCAAACTTGTTTTATGAGGCCACCATTACCTTGATCCCAAAACCAAAGACCCCATCAAAAAGGAGAATTACAGACCAATATCCTTGATGAACATGGATGCACAAATTCTCACCAAAATACTAGCCAATAGGATCCAACAGTACATTAAAAGGATTATTCACCACGACCAAGTGGGATTTTTTTCCTGGGCTGCCAGTTGGGTTCAACATCTGCAAATCAATCAATGTGATACAATACATTAATAAAAGAAAGAACAAGAACCATATGATCCTCTCAATAGATGCAGAAAAAGCATTTGACATAGTAAAACATCCTTTCTTGATCAAAGCTCTTCAGAGTATAAAGATAGAGGGTATATACCTCAATATCATAAAAGCCATCCATGAAAAACCCACAGCGAATATCATTCTCAATGCGGAAAAACTGAGAGCTTTCCCCCTAAGGTCAGGAATACAGCAGGAATGTCCACTATCACCACTGCTGTTCAACATAGTACTAGAAGTCCTAGCCACAGCAGACAACAAAAAGAAATCAAAGGCATCCAAATCGGCAAAGAAGAAGTCAAACTCTCACTCTTTGCAGATGATATGATACTTCATGTGGAAGCCCAAAAGACTAGAACCCCAAAACCGCTAGAACTCATATAGGAATTCAGTAAAGTGGCAGGATATAAAATCAATGCACAGAAATCAGTGGCATTCCTATACACCAACAACAAGACAGAAGAGACACAAATCAAGGAGTCAATCCCATTTGCAATTGCACCCAAAACCATAAGATACCTAGGAATAAATCTAACCAAAGAGGCAAAGAATCTGTACTCAGAAAACTACAAAATCCTCATGAAAGAAATTGAGGAAGATCCAAAGAAATGGAAATCCACACAAGAAGTGGAAAAATTTCTCATGGATTGGAAGAACAAATATTGTGAAGATGTCAATGCTACCTAGAGCAATCGACACATTTAATGCAATCCCTATCAAAATACCATCCACTTTTTTCAAAGAAATGGAACAAATAATCCTAAAATTAGTATGGAACCAGAAAAGACCCTGAATAGCCAGAGGAATATTGAAAAAGAAAAGCGAAGCTGGTGGCATCACAATCCCGGACTTCCAGCTCTATTACAAAGCTGTCATCATCAAGACAGTATGGGATTGGCACAAAAGCAGACACATAGATCAATGGAACAGATTAGAGAGCCCAGAAATGGACCCTCAACTCTATGGTCAACTCACCTTTGACAAAGCAGGAAAGAATGTTCAGTGGAAAAAGTCTCTTCAACAAATGGTGTTGGGAAAATTGGACAGCCACATGCAGAAGAATGAAACTGGACCATTTCCTTACACCACACATAAAAATAGACTCAAAATGGTTGAAAGACCTAAACGTGAGACAGGAGTTCATCAAAATCCTAAAGGAGAACACAGGCAGCAACCTCTTCGACCTCAGCTGCAGCAACTTCTTCCTGGATACATCGCCAAAGGTAAGGGAAGCAAGGGCAAAAATGAACTATTGTGACTTCCTCAAGATAAAAATCTTTTGCACAGCAAAAGAAACAGTCGACAAAATCAAAAGACAACCGACAGGGTGGGAGAAGATATTTGCAAATGACATATCAGATAAAGGGCTAGTATCCAAAATCTATAAAGAACTTATCAAACTCAACACCCAAAGAACATATAATCCAATCAAGAAATGGGCAGAAGACATGAACAGACATTTTTCCAAAGAAGACATCCAAATGGCCAACAGACACATGAAAAAGTGCTCAACATCGCTCGGCATCAGGGAAATCCAAATCAAAACCTCAATGAGATACCACCTCACACCAGTCAGAATGGCTAAAATTAACAACTCAGGAAATGACAGATGTTGGCAGGGATGCGGAGAAAGGGGAACCCTCCTACACTGTTGGTGGGAATGCAAGCTGGTGTAGCCACGCTAGAAAACAGTATGGAGCTTCCTCCAAAAGTTGAAAGTGGACCTACCATATGACCCAGGAATTGCACTACTGGGTATTTACCCCAAAGATACAAATGTAGAGCCCCAAAGGGGTACGTGCAACTCGATATTTATAGCAGCAATGTCCACAATAGCCAAACTATGGAAAGAGCCAAGATGTCCATCGACAGATGAATGGATAAAGAAGATGTGCTATATATACATACAATGGAATATTATGCAGCCATCAAAAGGAATGAAATCTTGCCATTTGCAATGATGTGGATAGAACTGGAGGGTATTATGCTGAGCAAAATAAGTCAATCAGAGAAAGACACGTATCATATGATCTCACTGATATGAGGAATTCTTAATTTCTGGAAACAAACTGAGGGTTTCTGGAGTGGTGGGAGATGGGAGGGATGGGGTGGCTGGGTGATGGACATTGGGGAGGGTATATGCTATGTTGAGGGCTGTGAATTGTGTGACTGATGAATCACAGACCTGTACCTCTGAAACAAATAATACATTATATGTTAAAAAAAAAAGAAGATGATAGCAGGAAGGGAAAAATGAAGGGGGGGAAATCAGAGGGAGAGATGAATCATGAGAGACTATGGACTCTGAGAAACAAACTGAGGGTTCTAGAGGAGAGGGGAGTGGGGGGATGAGTTGGTGATGGGTATTAAAAAGGGCATGTACTGAATGGACCACTGGGTGTTATACGCAAACAATGAATCATGGAACACTACATCAAAAACTAATGATGTAATGTATGGTGATTAACATAACCTAACAAAAAAAAGAAATATGTAGGAAGGAAATAAAGGAAAAGTGTCATGCAGGCTAGGGCTTTGTGATTGTTTTGAGGTAAGAGTTTGAGATAAGCTGGGAGATGAATTAATGAGTAAAAGGGGTTATTTTGAATTGGACCCCTTTTTTGTTTTCTGAATAATACAAGTGAATGATTCATTTCTTTTTGTTCACTGGACTAAGTTTACCTTGCCATAGGACTAGTCCAGATGTGGACCATGGGGACCCCAGGTTATATTAGTATCACACTCCCAACCCACAATGTGCATGTTTCTGACTGGTTTTATATATGGGTGAATCCACATACAAAATGATAATGGCTTTTGAATCTGGTTTCCATGAGACATGATTTATTCCCTCATTAATTCAACAAGTAATTTTGAAAACCAGTTCTGTTTTAAGTCCTGTGGTAGATGATGGATGAATAAAAAAAAATGATGATCCCTGTTTTCATGGAATTTATAGCCCCGGCAGGGAGATAGATATTTAATAATTACACATGCATATGGATATTTACAATTTGTGGTAACTCCTATGAGGAGAAAGTACATGAAATTATGAGAGAAAAGCATGCCAGACCTAAGTCAAATGGATGGGTGTGGTCGGGAAGCCATGTCCAAGGAAATGATTTAAAACTAAGACCTGAAATCTGAGTAGGAGTTACCCATATGATGGAAGTACCAGTTAAAAGATATTCTGCACATGCACAAGTTCTAAACTGGGAAAGTGTTGTGTTCTTTTGAGAAATTAAAAGCATCAAGGGCTAGATCACAGAAAGTGAGAAGGATATGTAGCTGAAGAGGTGGGCAGGGACAAGATTACCCAGATCATGTTAAAAACTTTTAAGAATATTTTATCCTGTGTCCACTTGAGAGGTATTCAGAGGTGCATTTGGGAGTCTGTCTCATCCCCTACTCAAGGTGAACTCCTAAACATTCAGGAACCAAGTAAGTACCAGCATTCCAGAAGATCAGAGTTAAGGAACATCTAGATTTTGAGTGACCTCATTCTCAGGAACATATGTGTAATTTTGCTAGGTGATAAGACAAGTGACATTTTGTAATAACCTGTCCCCTAATCCAACAATGTACAATAAAAACTAGCTAGAGAGGGTGAGTAGTCTGTGATCATAAAATAGGTTTTCTGGGGGGAAATCCATACGTTATCTACTACTATGCTCTGTGTGCTTTTCCCTCCTTTAATTAGGCACAGTGTTCTCAGGTTAAAGATTGTGGAAGCTGAGGGTCATGGAGATGGAATGACCTTATCACCATTAATGGGAGAGTTGATTTAATATTTCTCAGTTGAGAACTCTTGTTTCTAGAATACCCTGTCAATCAGATAATAATAATTATTGAGCCATTGAGCCATTCATTTGTTCCCCAAATATTAATTAAATAAATATTTAATTAATGAAAAACAGTTGGGAACTGAGACTATACTCAAGAACAACTGAACATTTTCCTAGATCCTTCAGAGCTATAACAAAGCCCTAGCATGCTTTAAAAAATAAAATATTAGCTATACAAGCCTAAGTACCTATCTAGAATGAAATCTTCCAAAATCCTTGAGGGAAGTATTCTTTCTTTTGGGGGGAGGGTTTAGTATAAGAGACATGCCTAGTGGATTCAACTTAGTCCTTCTGTCCATTTAACAGCTTTTGGTTAAGCTCATAATGTGTGCATGGCACTATCATTGGTGTTAATATTACCAATATATGTGCAATAAGATTAAATGAATAGAAAGTTTCATTTTGGTGAAAGTTTAAAAAATCAGTCCCTCATCTGAAAGCTAGCATAATGCCTGGTTCCTAATATATTCTACAACTCATAATCTCAAGGGAATTCAGTTTTCAATCATACACAGGTACAAAGTATAACAAGCAACATGAAGCAGATGCCTTTAAAGTCTCATATCCATTTCATGAATCATGTATAAAACCAGTAGATAAATTGAAAATAGTTAATTTTAGGACTTGTGATATCCTCTAAAATCCATACACAAGGAAGAGAAGTCTTTGGAATAGTATCTTTCTTCCTATTCTCCCACTTATGGCTTGAATATTTTCTACAAGCATATTTGAAATAGAACTATGGGAGAAGTTGAAAGAAAAAGCAGACAGTGCCTCTGAGTCAGCTTCTGGAACATCAGTGGATATTTTCCAAACCTCTAAAAGACCATCTGGACCAATAACAGTATTGATCAGTGCTCAATACAACACTGTGGAGAGTGCTGTAGTGGTCCTGGATGTTTTAGATGGACATCAGGCCGGGCCCTTGGCCCGGCATTTATGAGAGATGCACCCATGACCTTGTGATCTTGTGGCTAGGTGAATCCATTTTTGTTAGTCGGCTTTGGTTTTTCAGAAATGAGGGAGGGGAAAAATGAGCCCAAATAGTATCCACCCTATCATTGTAGACAATGGAGCATATCTCTGTGAAGGAGTTTCAGAGCCTGAAGAAAGCTGATAATGACCAGAGGTGAGACAAATTTAGTGTTGCAGAATTTAGAAGATCTTTCTATCTACAATACTTAAAAGTGTTTCCACTAAAGTTTCACAAACTTTCCAGAGTGGAAATATCAGTACATTTGAAAAAGAGGGTGCAGTCCTTTCCTGTACCTTAATTTTGAGTCCACTGAATACCACAACTGAAGGAGCAGTTTTTTAAAATAAAATTATAATTTGGCCATCATTACTGTTACATCTATGCCAGGAAGAGACAAGAGAAGTTAATGCAAATATAAAGACTCTGACCCTGATAAAACTTCGGTGTATCTGTCCAGTGCTTCTGAACATGGGTCAGGAGTCCCTTGGAGAATTTCATGAAAGCCACCCAGCCAACCAGTAGTTCATGCACTGAATTTTGCATACAATTTCAGGGGATCGAAGAACCTTGATATGTGCTTAAGTCAACCCATAGCTCCCAAGTTAAGAACTCTTCGGCTAAATAATAAAAACATTATACTGTAGTTGTGAAAAAGTCAGGAGGTTTGGGCATTGATAAGGAAGCTAGGCTCCAGAACTAGAATCCACCAGAGGAATCTCTATCTGCTTATCTGTAATCAGTAGCATGAGTCCACAGGGTGTTGGCCTATAGGTGAGAGTTGATGAGCTGAACAAAGGTGCCTTTTATTATAGATTATCTTTGGAGTTTTCTCCCAGGTCCCAGGACAGCTGGGCCACTCCAGCTCTCCACACATCTGTCCAGCTTCCCTATATCCACCTCAGCCTCCCATCACTCCATAATCTTCTCCCTCCCCGGCTTATACTGGGAGCTCAGTAAATACTTGTAACTCCAAGAAAAGCAAGTCCATGTACCCAAGAGCCCCTCTTTGATTGTGGAAAATGGGCCCACAGCTCTAGTGGCAAAGGCTATTAGGCAATGTTCCCCATTGTACCTCAAAAAAGAGAGAACGGCTAGTCACCCTCATGGCTTTAAGTATGGGTGAGTAATTACATTAAAATCATATTCTGATTCAGGAACTCAGGCCTGGAGAAGAGGAAGCTATATGTTAAATATACATCCCACTTGGATCCGAAGCCATTTAGTGATCTGTGGAGCAGCATCTGAGAACCACTGCTCTAGCATAAGAAAGAATGAAAACTGATAGCAACAACCCTTCATCACTTACTGTGAGGCACTTAATACATAGAGTCCCATGTTAGCCTCTGAACAAATCTAAGAGGTATGTATGTTAATGGCAATATCATATATTGAACATCCAAGCAAAGTGAGGTAAAGAGTGGTTAAAAACAGGTAAAGAGAACTTGTCCAACTTCACACAGAGAAAGAGCAAGGACTGCCAGCCAAGCCTGTCTGAATAGTGAGTTCTGGACTTCTCACCTTTTTCTGTTACACCATGTGGTATAGATATGCCTGTGGGGATCTGGTGAAGCCTATGGACCTCATCCCAGAATAATATTTTTAAGTACTTAAAATGAAACAACAAATTCCAAAGTAAACTGAATATATTAAAATTCAGTTGTCAACTTATTTTAAAAAATAAATATGGGATATAGGAACATGTGCTACTTTTGTAATGCTTTAACTAGCAAGATCTAGGGACAAGTCTAATAACTACCACAGTTTCAAAGTGGTAATTCAAATGAATATAAGTGATGTTTTGAGATATCTGTAATAACCCTAAGGTAATATGAAGATACCTATGATTATTTTTAAAGATTTTATTTATTTATTTGACAGAGACAGAGACAGTGAGAGCAGGAACACAAGCAGGGGGAGTGGGAGAGGGAGAAGCAGGCTTCCTGCTGAGCAGGGAGCCTGATGTGGGACTCGATCCCAGGACTCTGGGATCATGACCTGAACCAAAGGCAGCTGCTTAACAACTGAGCCACCCAGGTGCCCTGAAAATATCTATGATTTCTATTGATCCAGTCACACATACTGCTAATAGAACTGTGCTTAGTTGCCTGCATTCATTATGGAAGGAAACGCTGAACTTCACATAAAAGTTAGTGCAAATAAAGATGTATATTTTTTCTTCTGCATCCATGTTCATGGACTCTGAATTCCATCTACAGAGCCCAGGGTAAGAACTCCTTCCATAGACTTTGTCCTCTTAATTGGCATGATGCATGAACTTTCACTGGAATGATTAAAGAGAAGTTATTTGTTTCCTTGTAGCTCTAATATTCTATGACTTTCCCTAGTAGGTGGCGAAAATAAAAAGCAATGTGACATTGCTGAAATATAATTTGAAAAATTGAACATTAAATTAAATGATGCTTTTCCAAAGCAGTGTTCTTGGGAAGATATGCACTCATTGCAATGGTGCTTCCTTGTTTGTTTGGCTTTTGTGCCAAAAACATTTTAGATCCCCTCGTGCCAAGCATGAGTTGACTCCATACTGTTGCTTGGGTAGTATTTAGTTTTATCTCCTTGAGTATTTCTCCTCTGTCCTCAGCTTTGTGTGCCAGAGCTCTACCATTCTTCTGAAGCCCCCAGACCATCTCACCCTCAGATTCCAGTCACAGGTCCCCCTCCTCTCTTTCTTCGCCTCAACTTTTGAGGAATTTCCTCTCATCTCACTTTCTAAGTTAGGTCCTATATCTGCTTTTGTCCCATTCTCTCTTTGTCCCCTCTCCCTCTACTCCCCCCGCCTTCTCTTCAATTTTCCTTATGTCGCTAGCTCCTCCCTCTCTTCCGGAAACAAAAGCTCAACTATCTCTTGCAAAACAATACAGAATATTTTCTGATTCATCCACACTCCCAGGGTCCAACTCATGAAAAGGTAAACTGCTTTCTTTCCTTTCTCAGTGCAGACCTCATTATCCTTTGGAAATCTGACTTCTTTCTATCCACACCACTCAACTGAAACTGCTCGATTAAAGTCAGCAAAGACTTTCTGATTTCCAAACCCTGCATCCTTTACTCTCTCCTCATTTGCCTGGAATTGTCTGGGGTATTTTGCGTTCCTCTCCTCAGCTGTTTCTATTCCTCTCTCTCACTGTTCTTCCTCTCTCCATTAATGACACCTTTTCTTTCCCCCTTTCCTATTCATGAGGCTTATAATACAAAACACTGTGTGTGTGTGTGTGTGTGTGTAACATATATATACATATATCATGTATTACATATGTATATATATACATCTATAGTCCATCAACTCTATACCATATAAGATATATACCTCTCAGGTTTCTTGGTGAGGATACAAAGTGTATATAATTAATATATGGAATATATGTCATATATTATATATAAAGTTAATGTAGATTACATATAACTGTATGTCCTATATGATATATGATTTTCACATATGCATGCATATGTATGTATATATGTGTGTGTACACACTTAATCCTCACAAGCATTGAGATATATAAAATTATTTTTTTCAATTTTATAGATACAGAAATTGAGCACAAAGAGGACATCTCAGTTGCTCAAGATCACAGAGCTGTTAAGTGCCTGAGCTAAGATTTGAACTGGTGCATTCTGGGTAAAGGGCCCAGGTTCATACACTGCATGTTCAGCAGCTTCAGTTTCGAGAGAGAGAGAGAACATAGCAAAGATGGTAGATGTTCTGTTATTTCATCGGAGACACTGTTACAAGATTTCTTCTCCTTTAGTGCCCGTGGTTCTTGGGTTCTTGGGTTCTTGGTCACGCTGCTTTGAAGAGTGAAGAGGTAGACCAGACAGAGTGGTGGGCAGCAAAGCAGAGTTTATTGAATGATAGTAAAGGTAAGTTTACTGAGCGATAGTACAAAGCTCCTAGAGAGGGAGGGAACCCGAGAGGGTTGCCACGAGAGTTTCTGAGTCTTGGGGTTTTTATGCGCTCATTGACTGTTGGCAGGCTTTTTTAATCTGATGAACCCTCCTGTCATCCCATCAGGTTTTTATCATCTATCTATCACCTGGGAAAGGGTGGAGGGCTCCTTTCAGGGTGGCATAAAATCCTTAAGGGTGATTTCCTCTTGTGGTGGGGGCCTCCTGTCCCTGCCTGCCTTTCTTGCCACTATCCTTCATCAACACTGAGTCCCAAACTGAACCCAACTTCTCCCTGAATAACACAGGCCTTCACTACAGCCCTCCTTATGCTGAGACACTCATGATTATTATAGGTTGAAATCTTATCCAAATCCAAATTTTAAAGTAATTTGAGAGCTTCTTTTCCCCAACTTCTGATCTGATTATCAGCAGCCATGGTGATATCGTTTGCCTCTTCTGTCTCCTGCCCTTGTTAACAGCACACTAGTTCAGGATCATGCTTCCTCTTGCCATGTCTACAACATCAGCCTGTTATCTGGACTCTCCTTGCTTTAATCCATTTTATACAACTGCCATGTTTATCTTTCCAAGGATTATTCCATTTATGCCATCCCCTTACTCAAAAGCATTCAATGATTTCTTATTGCCTAAGAAATTAAAAACAGATCATTTGACATGATACGAAAGGTCCTTCAGAGTATGTCTCACCACTACCTTACCAACTGAATATTTCCCTCCTTTCCACTAACAGTCATTATAATCCAGCCACTGAAAAGATTCTTTGTCCTTTATTCCTATCTTCATGCAATTACTATTTTCCCCTCTCAAGGTCCTACCTACCTTAAAGACTTATGCCAAACACCTGTCTGTCTTATCATAGAAACTTTCCTGATCTCTTACTCCCCAGAAGATCTAACTTCTTTCTCTTCAGAAAATGTCTAGCTACTAGTACCTCTCCTATAGCATTTGGGTTCTGACCCCTGTTTTAAGTATTTGTGTGCTTTTCTGCCTCATGTATCTTCTTTCCTGTAATGTAAAATAGCACACCGTCTGTCACTTAGAAAACATCCAGTAACTATCTGTCAAAGTGACTTTAATTGGGCATGACTGCTAGAGTTGACTATAACAGTCACACTAGAAAAATCTTCTCCTTGTTTTAAAGAAACACACATTTATCCACCAAATGGTAATATTTGGGGGCTAGCTAGTAGTAGCCTTAACCATAAAACAGTTTTTAAAAATGAAAGTCATCCTTAAAGTACGAATTTTTTTTATCATTGGAAATATTATCACAAATATGATGCAAGATCTGAAGAGAATCCCGTATAAGGAATTCAAAATAGAATTCTAGTTCATCTCCCATTTCAAAGGTCTCTGGTAGCTTCCTACAACAAGAATGTGATGCAGATTCCTTCAGTGTCCTACACAGCCCTGCTTGTTCTGGTTCTTGCTTACCTCTGGACTCCTCTCTTTCCACTCCCTCCCCATTGCTTGCTTCTATAGTCATACAACAATTTTTCCAGCTTCTTTAACATGTCAAGATTGTTCCTGCCTCAGGGCTTTTGTCCTTCTTTCTCTCTACCTGAGATGCTCTTCCTCCAGACTTCATATGGCTCTTTTCCCCATTAGTCAAGTCTCTGTTCAATGTCACCCACTCAGAGAGGTTTTCTTGATACCCTACCTGAAAGAGGCCCCATGCTCACTCCATCACCTTCTATGTCTTTTTTCATAATACGTACAACTCTCTGGAAGTATTTGGCTTGTGTTAATTGTATCACTCTCACATATATATATATATATATATATATATATATATATATATATATTATCCCAATGGACAGCGGATTTTCATTGCTCTGTCCTGAGCACCTAGAACAGAATCTGGCACATAGTAGATTCTTAGCATATATATCTTGAAAAAAAATATGATTAATGAATGATTTTGTACTTAGTGACTACTATAAGGTGGGCAGTATTAATTTAGAATAATTAATTTTAGCAAGAGTATTAATTATCATTTTGAGTGACAGTTGCACTTCATGCATTCAAACATTTAAGCTTTCTCAGGGAAACATATATGCCAGTCTAGATATTTCTTGGTAATATTACTTAATAGAGAAAAAGAAACAATAGTGTTGAAGTCTGCTGTCATCAGAAAATGTCAATGTACATGCAGCTCTTTTTTTCTGTTAGATTAAAGAACCCATATTCACAACTAAGGTGGATTACCTGATGCTTCCTCAGCAAAGGAGGACTCAGGCTTCTCTAAGGCTAAAAACCATAAGTTTATGTAATTCCAGCAATCAATCATGTGCTCAAATCCACACAGTTATCCCTAAAGATCACAGGAAAGTTCATTTTTTTTTCATTTCTGATTAAAAGGAGGGAAATGTCTTAAGTAGGTGGCCTTCTCATATCATCGACAGTCTTTAAGACCTCATTTTTTATAAGCAATCCATTTTATATTTTCTTTTTTATAATTTTTTTTAAATTTACTAACACATATATAATTTTTCATAAAGGCATTATCTGCAGTCATATTCATACATATTGTGTACAGTTTTTTGTTGTTGTTCTTCTTTATGCTGTTTAGCTTCTCATTCCCCCAATTTAGCTATCCCCTGCCTGGTAACCTATGTTAGCAAATGTGTGTGTATGTATGTATGTAAGGACCATGGAAGTCCTTGTTAAAAAGCTAATATATGTTCTGGTATGTCTTCATTCACATTCATACACAGATAGATAGACAAATAGATACCTAAAACATTATAGATATTATAGACATTATAGGTATTAATCCTTTGTCATCTGTATTAAAAAATATGTCCCACAGTCAACAGAACAAGGAGGCAACCCACAGAATGGGAGAAGATATTTGCAAATGACTCTACAGATAAAGGGCTGGTATCCAAGAGCTATAAAGAACTTCTCAAACTCAACACCCAAAAAACAGATAATCATATCAAAAAATGGGCAGAAGACATGAACAGACACTTCTCCGAAGAAGACATACAAATGGCTAACAGACACATGAAAAAATGTTCATCATCCTTAGCCATCAGGGAAATCCAAATCAAAAGCACATTGAGATACCAGTTAGAATGGCAAAATTGGACAAGGGAAGAAACAACGAATGTTGGAGAGCTTGTGGAGAAAGGGGAACCCTCTGACACTGTTGGTGGGAATGCGAGGTGGTACAGCCACTTTGGAAAACAGGGTGGAGGTGACTCAGAAAATTAAAAATAGAGCTACCCTATGACCCAGCAATTGCACTCCTGGGTATTGACCCCAAAGACACAGATGTAGTGAAAAGAAGAGCCATATGCACCCCAGTGTTCATAGCAGCAGTGGCCACAATAGACAAACTGTGGAAAGAGCCGAGATGCCCTTCAACAGATGAATGGATAAAGAAGATGTGGTCCATATCTACGATGGAATATGACTCAGCCATCAGAAAGGATGAATACCCAACTTTTACATCGACATGGATGGGACTGGAGGAGACTATGCTAAGTGAAATAAGTCAAGCAGAGAAAGTCAATTATCATATGGTTTCACTTATTTGTGGAACATGAGGAAAGCATGGAGGACATTAGGAGAAGGAAGGGAAAAATGAAGGGGGGGAGTCCGAGGGGGAGACGAACCATGATAGTAATTCACCAGGGGTTGGACTTTTTAAAAGGACCACTGGCTGCTGAGAAGAGAAGGGATTCCCCAGGGGCAGGGTGGAGGCCGGGGCAGCAGCGAGACTGCCTTTGCTGTCTCGGAGGCGGGAGTTGATGGGAGCTTCACCCACAGCAGCAGCCATGGAGACCGACCGCAGTGAATGGACCTGGAGTGGGTTTTAGCGTTTGATGGGACAGAAACTCGTGATGGGCTGCACCGAGGTTAAGGGAAAGAAAGGCATCAATTGTGTCAATAAAACTTTTGCAATCTTTGGTTCCGACCAAAAGGTGGGGCCCTGATCTGGTCTGTAATTATTGTCACATTCCACGTATAGGTCCTAGCGTCTCCGACCCCCACACGCTCTTCTCCTTGCAATCTGAGAACGCCCTCCGCCCTGTGCCCGCCACACCCACATCTGTGGAAAACCTACTCTGGCGGAGCCGGCGCATTCACTGAGGGCTGGACCGAAACTGCGGAAGACGGATTGAAGGAGGGTCATTCAAGGGATGTTCGGAGAGCGCTCGTGTTCACTCCTTGGACGGGTTCCTGACTGTCCCGCGGCTTCCCACAGGAGCATTAATGTCACCCTCTCCTGAACAGGAGTCTCACTCCTGAGACCGGGAAGGAAAGGGGCAACTGCCACTGTTCTTTCATCTTCCAGGGGAAGTGCTCCCTTCCTGGGACCCCAGAGGAAAGACTGTGCGTGTGATTCCCCAAGGGCGTGGAGGCCAGAGCCGAACTCAGCCACCAGCTGTCTCCATCTGGAAGCAGAGCTGGCCTGTCTGAGCTTTCCCACCTTCACCGCTGAGGTCTCACACGCCATTCCTACGTGAGGAGGGCCTAGGTGCGCCCGACGCGCTGACACACCCAAGCTGAGGAGGAATGCCAGCTCTTGAACCGCCAGGCCAGTCCTGAGGAAAGTGGTTCTAGAGATCCCTCGACCTTCAGTGAAATCAATGACCGAGGCCAAGAATACCTCTTGTGGAATCTCAGGGTTCCTGAATTTTGTTGAGGGTCCTGTGGAGCCTAAGAACAGCTGGAAGGACGTATGTGGAACAGGAAAAGCAATATGATAGGGTCCAAATTTGTTCAGTTTGCTGATGTGAAAGACTTCTTTGGGAATCTATTTTACATATAATTCAAAATTAGATTTACATTTCAGATGCTTAGCAAGTCACTGGGTAAGTGGAAGTTTTGTTTTGTCGAACTCTTGCCCCTGTGAGTTGGAGCAGAGCAAGGCGGGAGGCCTCAGCCCTGTGTAATGTGGTACAGGCCTTGGGGCTATGGTATGTGCTGGTTGAAGCCTTACCTCTCTAGGGCACGGAGCAAGCTTTCTCTTTAATATTGACAAAAACCATGTGTGTATGTCAAAGATTAATCAAAAGTCAAAATTTTTTTTTCATTTGTCACCACAGAAGCAAAAACCCTCTAGATGTTTAAATTTTAAAAAATGGAATTCATTCAAAATAGTTTGCATTTGAAATAGTGACGAAGAAAGTGGTAGATAGGTACATTTTTATTCAAAAATAAATTTTCCTAATCTGCAGTACAATCCCATAGGCTGAGCACTATTGTTTCTGAATTTGAAAACGTGGAGAACTAAACTCTGGATGTTAGAACAGTTTTTTTAGAGTTTACATATCTGAGGTAAAAAGGAAATCTAACTGTGGATATTCCCTCATTTTACAGAGGGGTGCTGTGAATGTCTAAGTTTGTTTAAATGCACAGTTTAAATTAGAACCCAATTCTACCAATTCCCAGCACAGTGCACTTTGGAGGGCTTTGTATTTTTGTTATCTATCATTGCTTTACTAAATCAACCTCCCTTTCTCTCCTACCTATTTTTTCTCTATAATTAGAAGCCTTTCTGAGTCCCCCTTCTTCTAGTTTCTATCTTTATGTTTGTTTTCTTACATTTGTATTATTTTTTATTCGTTGTGGGTTTTTCCCTATCCCACATCCTTTTATCAATCATTATACCCTTTCGTTTTTTTCATGTGACAATAGAAGCTTGGAAAATTCCTTCCAAAAATATATTTGAAAACAGGAACAGTTTCTTTCTGTGGCTGTGCTTTGAGGTAATAAAATTGGACATGAAACTCTCACAGCTGAGAGAAGGAAGGTGCTTTGACGATTCCATCAAAAAGTTATCCAAATTTTTCTTTTAAAACATCCTGGTTTTTTTTTTTAATGTTTTTGATTACTGTACTTCTTAAGTATGAAAAACCATCTCCTGGACTCATTTTACTCAGAAGGAAATGCACTGCAATCAATATTTGAGATTTTTCAGCCTCCTGTTGTAACCAAACCAACGTGAGTTCACTCCTTGGTGACTCAGAAACTGCAGCGGGCCGAGTTGTCACACAAAGAAAACTTGGTATGTAACAACTAAGGAGATCACAGGGAATGACTTCCAAAGCTGTGACTCCAGAACAAGGGTGAATGGGTTTCTTTTATTTAGGGTTAGGATGAATATTTAGATAGAGAAGCCTTGTCATTGTATGTAGAGGTGGGCATTAAGGTCACCCACACCCATTAAGGAAACATGCCCTATACAGACATAGTATTGTCACAGAATCGCAGGGCTCTTGTCCCATGGGGTGGAAGAATGAATCTCACAGACACAAAAGGGTGAAGTGAAGTGAAAGTTTATGAAGTGAAGGTGAGAATAGAAAGGAAAGAAAAAGCTCTCTAGCGTGAGAGGGGTCCCGCCCGGGTTGCCCCGGAGGGCTTTCAGTGCCAGTCTTGTATTGAGAACTGACTGGGAAGCTTGCGGCCTTGGGATGCTTGTGCCCTCTTGGTCTGCTCCCTTATCTCTTGCTCAGCTCTGTGCCAGCCTGTCCACCTGCCAGGAATAGTTCCGGAGCCCAGCTGGCAGAGTCAGGGGCTGCCTGGGTCTCCCGCCTAGACTTTCGCCCCTTCCCTGTTCACGGGACACCGCCTGTGGGCAGAGGGAGCTCCGCTGGGACTGTGAGCAGTGACTGATTGTCTACTTTTTAATTTGTGGGGGCGCGGGATAGCACAAGTCTCCAAGGAACCTGGAAGCAAGGCTTTCAGGACCTTGAGGGGCCAGCTGCTGCCGAGGTGAGGTTCCTTTTAAACGTGAAGGCACTGAGGCGGCCACGAGTTCCTTGAGGAGGGTCACACTGCATGTTGCCGGGGTCTATCAGTGGGCTGCAAGCTGGAAGGAGATTTTATTTATTTTATTTTATTTTTTTTTTTAAAGATTTTATTTATTTGACAGAGAGAGATAGCGAGAGCAGGAACACAAGCAGGGGGAGTGGGAGAGGGAGAAGCAGGCTTCCCGCGGAGCAGGGAGCCCGATGTGGGACTCGATCCCAGGACCCTGGGATCATGACCTGAGCCGAAGGCAGACGCTTAACGACTGAGCCACCCAGGCGCCCCTGGAAGGAGATTTTAAGTTACGTTTCTTTTGGCTTGATTTCCCACATCCGTATGTTACGTAAATGAGTAAATGAGGCTTATGCTCCTCCTTGGGTGGAGATTTTAGTATTATAATGAGGGAAAGAAGTTGTCAGTCATTTTAGAGGTCACTCCATGGTCCATCTGGGCCGGCTTGAGTCAGGAGTTAAGTTCAAACTGGTCTGCGTGGTCTGGGCTGGCTGGAGGTCTTCTCAGGGCAGTGGCTACCACTTCAAGGGCGGTTTCACTTTCCATTTGCCTGAGTTAAGAGATGAGCTGGAAAAGAAGAGCTTAAGGAAAAATGTGGGACAAAGGCTAGTGAGTGCAAGCACGTGGGCCGTAAAAGTCAGGTCGTGGGGTCTCACTGGTGACACTATGAAATATGGCTCCTACTTAGAAAACATGAGCCGGGCTTGGAAAAATTAAATTGCTCAGCTACTTAGTTTCCTTACAATACTGTCTGTACAACCTAAGCTTTAAAAACTTCTTTCGGAAGGCCTTCTTTTTCCCTAGTCAATTATAATTAGGGTTGATCGGCTGCCAGAGATTAAAGGAGCAGTGACTTTTCTACAGTTCTCAAAGGTGTTGAAAGTATTAGAAGGCCAAGCCAGCCCCATTTGGCAGTAACATGCTTACAGCCAATCTACAAGAGGTGAATATGTGGAGTCGTTTGAATTAAATAAAAATACCCAAACTGTAATATGGTTGCCATCAAGATAAGTATGGTGTTTTTACCCAGTAGTATTGTGATATTATGATTTATAAGAAAATATATTTGGTCATTCAGATGACCAAAATATATTTCTCATATGTATTTGGTCTTGGTACATGGTTTGTGGCCCATAGTTCCCCAAACCATTGAAATTTCTTAAGTGTTAGGCCAATAAAGTTATCTTGTGTTATGTTAATAAGGTGACTTTTGGATCCCACCGGAGGGTGAAGGCTGATTGCGTGGAGGACCAACCCTGTGATATGAGGGTTAGAACCATGGAGGGGAGAGGGGCTAAAGATTGAGTCAGTCAGTGGTCAAAGACTTAGTCAATCATGACTCTTCAATGAAGCCTCCATAAAACCCCAAAAGGACTGAGTTTGGAGAGATTTGGGTTGGTGAACACCCGGAGACCGGGGTGAGTGGTAGCCTGGAGAGGGCTGGGAAGCCCCGCATCCTTTCCCCAGACCTCACCCGATGTATTTCCTCATCTGGCTGTTAATTCATTCATATCCTTTATCATATCCTTTACTGGCAAACTAAGTGTTTCCCTGAGTTCTGTGAGCCACGCTAGCAAATTAAAGTAACCTAAGGAGCAAGTTGTGGGGACCTCCAACCTACAGCCCATGGGTCAGAAGCACAGGTAACAGCCTGGGGCTTGGATCGAGCCTCTGAAGTGGGGGATGGAGGGCAGTCTCGTAGCACTGAGACCTTAATCTGTGGAATCTGATGCTAGCTCCCGGTAGATAGAGTCAGAATTGAGTTAAATTCTCAGACACCCTGTTTGTGTTTGAGATTTGCTTGGTGTTGTGCACCCCCACCCCCACCACACACACACACACACACACACACACACACACACACTGGAACTGGGTCCTGGAACCCAAATAGAAGAACCAATCATGGAGATTTTATAAATGAATAAGCTCATTGATGACCTGAGCACATGTTTTTTTAGCATACCATATTTATATACACAGATAATCTTGAACAGTGAGAAAAGGTCACTCTGCTGTGGGTGTGTTTTCACATATGAATGTTGATCTTGGCTTTTGAGAATGTAGCTTTTTGACAACAGCCTGTTCATAAATGTCTGTTGTAGCAATAGGATATACTGGAAAGGCTTTCGAATCTAGACAACAGCCCCAGGAAGTCTTTCTTCCTCTGCCCTTGTGACAGTTTGTCAATGATGTTTTGGTAGATCAGTGGTCATCATTGCCTTATGAAGAAACACTCAGCATTCCGCACATTCAGAGCAATCTGATTTCCATGTACTGTCTTGGGGGAATCTTTTGGATTGTATTATGCCGTATAATTTTGACTTTCTTGCTTTATTTTTCTTGAATGGAGCTCTGCAAAATATATCAGGTCAACCATCATGCAAAAAAATTCATAAATCAAATTATGTGGATATTAGGCATCTCTTAGTGGAACAAGACTTATTTCAATTCATCATCTATGGGTTCTGTGTGTGCCAATTCATCACTATAGCGATCTTGTCAGTTTGTACCTTGGTAAATAATTATTTCCACATCCAGTCTTCTAAGGGGTTTGGCAGGGTATCTTGCCAGCTGGTCCACATTAATGAAAAACAAACTGCTTATGATCTATGGCTATGGTTCATCCTCAGCTGACTGATATCACACTTATATGCACAGTGATTATACTGTTTGAAGCTGCATTTTCACATGAGAGCGTTTTCTGCACACTTAGGAGAAAACTATTTTTACTTTGTCAGGAATGACTAGCAGATTGCCAACCTAACAATTGGAGAAACAATAGGTTATTTATGTCTGTGGCCACACTAATAGAAATAGATGGTTTGTCAGAATCATCATCTCTGGGTCATTTTATGCCTTGTGACTAATATTTATGTGCATGCTAGAATCAGAATATCATGGCTGGATGCCAAGAAAACACCATTATATTCCTTTGGCTGGGAAAATTGTTCTCTATCCACACATCCAGTAAGGTCATGTCAAGACAAAATCAGGGTTGTTATTCTCCACACATCTATATATCCTGTGAGTACAGCTTCCTTTGATATTTTTTTCCTTTGTGTTTCGATCGTGGTTTTTATTTTTTAATTTTTTTTAATTTTTTTATTCTTATGTTAATCACCATACATTACATCATTAGTTTTTGATGTAGTGTTCCATGATTCATTGTTTGTGCATAACACCCAGTGCTCCAGGCAAAATGTGCCCTCTTTAATACCCATCACCAGGCTAACCCATTCCCCCACGCCCCTCCCCTCTAGAACCCTCAGTTTGTTTTTCAGAGTCCATCATCTCTCATGGTTCGTCTCCCCCTCCGACTTACTCCCCTTCATTCTTCCCCTCCTGCTATCGTCTTCTTTTTCTTTTTTCTTAACATATGTTGCATTATTTGTTTCAGAAGTACAGATCTGTGATTCAACAGTCTTGCACAATTCGCAGCGCTCACCATAGCACATACCCTCCCCAATGACTATTACCCAGCCACCCCATCCCTCCCACCCCCCGCCACTCCAGCAAAACTCAGTTTGTTTCCTGAGATGAAGAATTCCTCATATCAGTGAGGTCCTATGATACATGTCTTTCTCTGATTGACTTATTTCACTAAGCATAACACCCTCCAGTTCCATCCACGTCGTTGCAAATGGCAAGATTTCATTCCTTTTTGTGGCTACATAAAATTCCATTGTGTATATATACCACATCTTCTTTATCCATTCATCTGTCGATGGACATCTTGGCTCTTTCCATAGTTTGGCTATTGTGGATATTGCTACTATAAACATTGGGGTGCATGTACCCCTTCGGATCCCTACATTTGTATCTTTGCGGTAAATACCCAGTAGTGCAATTGCTGGATCATATGGTAGCTCTATTTTCAACTGTTTGAGGAACCTCCATACTGTTTTCCAGAGGGGTTGCACCAGCTTGCATTCCCACCAACAGTGTAGGAGGGTTCCCCTTTCTCCGCATCCCCACCAACATCTGTCGTTTCCTGACTTGTTAATTTTAGCCATTCTGACGGGTATGAGGTGGTATCTCATGGAGGTTTTGATTTGGATTTCCCTGATGCCGAGCGATGTTGAGCACTTTTTCATGTGTCTGTTGGCCATTTGGATGTCTTCTTTGGAAAAATGTCTGTTCATGTCTTCTGCCCATTTTTTGATTGGATTATTTGTTCTTTGGGTGTTGAGTTTGATAAGTTCTTTATAAATTTTGGAAACTAGCCCTTTATCTGATATGTCATTTGCAAATATTTTCTCCCATTCTGTCGGTTGTCTTTTGGTTTTGTGTACTGTTTCTTTTGCTATGCAAAAGCTTTTTATCTTGATGAAATCCCAATAGTTCATTTTTGCCCTTGCTTCCCTTGCCTTTGGCGATGTTTCTAGGAAGAAGTTGCTGCAGCTGAGGTCGAAGAGGTTGCTACCTGTGTTCTCCTTTAGGATTTTGAAGGACTCCTGTCTCACGTTTAGAAGTCTTTCAACCATTTGGAGTCTATTTTTGTGTGTGGTGTAAGGAAATGGTCCAGTTTCATTCTTCTGCATGTGGCTGTCCAATTTTCCCAACACCATTTGTTGAAGAGACTGTCTTTTTTCCATTGGACATTCTTTCCTGCTTTGTCAAAGGTGAGTTGACCATAGAGTTGAGGGTCCATTTCTGGGCTCTCGATTCTGTTCCATTGATCTATGTGTCTGATTTTGTGCCAGTCCCATACTGTCTTGATGATGATAGCTTTGTAATAGAGCTGGAAGTCCGGAATTGTGATGCTGCCAGCTTCGCTATTCTTTTTCAAAATTCCTCTGGCTATTCGGGGGTCTCTTCTGGTTCCATACAAATTTTAGGATTATTTGTTCCATTTCTTTGAAAAAAGTGGATGGTATTTTGATGGGGATTGCATTGAATGTGTCGATTGCTCTAGGTAGCATTGACATATTCACAATATTTGTTCTTCCAATCCATGAGCATGGAACGTTTTTCCATTTCTTTGTGTCTTCTTCAATTTCTTTCATGAGTATTTTATAGTTTTCTGAGTACAAATCGTTTGCCTCTATGGTTAAATTTATTCCAAGGTATCTTATAGTTTTGGGAGCAATTGTAAATGGGATCGACTCCTTGATTTGTCTCTCTTCTGTCTTGTTGTTGGTGTATAGGAATGCCACTGATTTCTGTGCATTGATTTTATATCCTGCCCCTTTACTGAATTCCTGTATGAGTTCTAGCAGCTTTGGGGTGGAGTCTTTCGGGTTTTCCACATACACTATCATATCATCTACAAAGAGTGACAGTTTGACTTCCTCCTTGCTGATTTGGATGCCTTTGATTTCCTTTTGTTGTCTGATTGCTCTGGCTAGGACTTCCAACACTATCTTGAATAGCAGTGGTGATAGTGGACATCCCTGCCGCATTCCTGATCTTAGGGGAAAAGCTCTCAGCTTTTCCCCATTGAGAATGATATTCACTGTAGGTTTTTCATAGATGGCTTTTATGATATTGAGGTATGTACCCTCTATCCCTATACTCTGAAGAGTTTTGATCAAGAAAGGATGCTGTACTTTGTCAAATGCTTTTTCTGCATCTATTGAGAGGATCATATGGTTCTTGTTCTTTCTTTTATAAATGTATTGTATCACATTGATTGATTTGCGGATGTTGAACCAACCTGGGTCCCCAGGGCTAAATCCCACTTAGTCGTGGTGAATAATCCTTTTACTGTACTGTTGGATCCTATTGGCTAGTATTTTGGTGACAATTTTTGCATCCATGTTCATCAAGGATATTCGTCTGTAATTCTCCTTTTTGATGGGGTCTTTGTCTGGTTTTGGGATCAAGGTAATGGTGGCCTCATAAAATGAGTTTGGAAGTTTTCCTTCCATTTCTAATTTTTGGAACAGTTTCAGAAGAATAGGTATTCATTCTTCTTGAAATGCTTGGTAGAATTCCCCTGGGAAGCCATCTGGCCCTGAGCTTTTGTTTGTTGGGAGATTTTTGATGACTGCTTCAATTTCCTTAGTGGTTATAGGTCTGTTCAGGTTTTCTATTTCTTCCTGGTTCAATTTTGGTAGTTGATACATCTCTAGGAATGCACCCATTTCTTCCAGGTTATCTAATTTGCTGGCATAGAGTTGCTCATAATATGTTCTTATAATTGTTTGTATTTCTTTGGTGTTGGTTGTGATCTCTCCTCTTTCATTCATGATTTTGTTGATTTGGGTCATTTCTCTTTTCTTTTTGATCAGTCTGGCCAGGGGTTTATCAATCTTGTTAATTCTTTCAAAGAACCAGCTCCTAGTTTCGTTGATCTGTTCTACTGTTCTTTTGGTTTCTAGTTCATTGATTTCTGCTCTGATCTTTATTATTTCTCTTCTCCTGCTGGGTTTAGGCTTTATTTGCTGTTCTTTCTCCAGCTCCTTTAGGTGTAGGGTTAGGTTGTGTATTTGAGACCTTTCTTGTTTCTTGAGAAAGGCCTCTATTGCTATATACTTTCCTCTCAGGACTGCCTTTGCTGTATCCCAAAGATTTTGAACAGTTGTGTTTTCATTTTCATTGGTTTCCA